>NC_143264.1:911250-1211666 GCF_984573655.1 Nuphar pumila | reverse complement strand
AGGATGGCAAAAATTTTCTCAGCTTCCCACGAGCATGCCTACCCAACCGCGCCATCAGTCGGCCACGAGAATTAGCGCAAAAAGAATCAGACGTCGAGCTTTGTGCATTATAAATAGTGAGCGGCAAATCTCCAAGAGAGAAAGCATTGATGGCAGACCCAAATTTTTTGGGGCCCACCCCTGACAAAACTTGCAAAGGTTGGGAGATGCCATCAAAAGCTGGCGAAGAGTCTAACATAGCTGGAGCAATAGACGGAAAAGATAGCCCAAAGTGTTGCGGCTGGACCGGAACCCAGATAGACCCAATCTTGACAGCATTGAATGAAATCGCCGGGTTGTAGAGATTGCCAATCTGCACCCATGGCGAGAAGCATAATTTTTGAGAAGGCCGTTCAGGATTCCGACTTGCCGGATGACACACCACCCCAGAAAAATCTTTAGAGACTAGATTGGAAGGCCAGAGAGGGGATGTCATCGAGTTCTGGTTTGAAGGTCCATTTTCAAAACCTTACCGAGCAGTTACGTACAAATCCTTAAAGGGGACCCATCTTTGCAACGTCTTAGAACCACATATTTGGCCGCAATGTGGGATTAAACAATCGGTTCTTCATATTGATAGGGCTGTGGTGGATGTTGTATAGAAGGAGAAGTGAAACTCACAAGAACTGGACTGTCTGATATGAACTGAATCTAATCATTTTTCTGCAAAAGTATGGCATCTGATCAGAGATAAATTGCCAATCAACTCAAGTTGGAAGTCTATATGGAAGAACATTATTTTCCCGTGGGCAACCATCAGTACACAGTTCACGATTGACAACAAGCTCCTAACCCATGACAGGTTAAAGAGAATGGGGATCCCAATTGGTGTATCCTATGCAACAGGGGAGGAGAGACGGTGGATCACTTGTTCGTTAAGTGCCATGTAGTTAAAGAATGCTGAGGAAAACAAGGGAGCTATTTGGGAAGAAGTGGAAAGGGGTAGATACAATATAGTATATGTTTCAAAACACACGAATTTCTTGGCCAGGAACCTAGCTAAATTAGCTAGGTGGGGAATATCAAAATTTGGAAGGATCACCCCCCCGATTGGCACCCTCTTAAGGAGTTTTTTTTTTAATGCAATTTGCTTTATAATTGAATAAACTGGTAGGGGCCGCCTAACCCCAGCTTGCCTATGGAAAAAAAGGTGACCAAATGGCATATGACCAGCTGGAAAAAAACCTCTCTCTCTCTCTCTCAAGAAGGATATGCATAGCTTGTTTGGATCAGGATTTGTGCATTTGGCATATCCAAACAGTATGCATGTGAATTTTTTCCCTTTTTTTTCGTATTTGATGCATAAAAATCATGTAAAATGTTTTATCCCTAAAGACGGGGAAGGCTTTGCCAAGATTAAAAAGAAAGATTACTAACTCGTTCCTTTCTCCATATGAAAATAACTTGCTATGAACGGGTTATTTCGAAATAATTACTCACTTCGTCATTAAATAGTTATTGGACACTATGGTACTACTAAATTTCTCTTTGGAAGCAGGTGTTGGAATGGTGATGAGAGTGAAGATGAAAATGGGTGATGGGAGTGAAGTCACTAGATGGGAGCCCATCTCCTAAATCTGGGCTTCCAAAAAGCAATGGGTTAGGGCATTCAGTGGATCTCATATCCCTCAAATCCGACTCCCAAACAGAGCTAGTGATGACATAGAAAGTTAAGAATGCTGACAATGTGCCTTCTTGTGGAACCCAACTTATTAGTGCAAATGGGTTGTTCATCATTGCATGTGATCATACACCACGTTTATGGAATACACTCCGGCAACACATAGCAACCAACTTATTTCGCTATATTTTGTGGCGGGATAGCAATTGCTACACTCATGGGTAAGGAACCCCCTAGTGAGAACTCATGCGGAGAGGTTGTTTTGACCAAATCTGACCTCATGGGATGTGTTCAGCATGGCCAAAATAGTAGGAATGACTCTTGGATCTTAGCTTTTTCATATAAAAATATGTTTTTTGAGTTTTGAAAATTTGGTAGATTGTAGGCCATTGATCATGATCTAAAGGTCACCAATGGGGGGATCCGCTTGTTTGGTAGGAGCTATTAGTGCATGTCCCTATGTGTTGGGACGTTGCAAGTTCTCAAAACCCAATGGTATATTGTGTAACTCGAGGGGTGGGTGGGGAGGTTTACTAACCCCAGCTTGCCTATAAAAAAAACATGATCTAAAAAGGTCTGTTTCTACTAAAGTTAATATGTAGATCACATCTCAAATGTCAGACTTGAAAAAACTCAAAAAATTAAAAATATTACATTTTTTCACTAGAGGGTTCCTTACCCACGAGGGTAGCAAATATTATCCCTTTTGTGGCCGTCTTATACATACAAAATATTGTGATAATTCATATAAATGAAAATATCGTGATTTGCTGCCAGCAATATTTATCAATAAAAGTGCAAGAAATAATAAAATTTCTGACAAAAATTTGGGAGCCCTTTTCAAACTTTTGTTCCTATGGGCCAATATCAGCACATGCACACGAGCTTGCAAGATGGCACACACTTTCACCGCACGTTCTGTTTGCTAATTAGGGAAATTAATTATGTGAGTCATCTCGATTTAGTACTCGCAGCACACGAGCCCCTTGTTAATTATGGTAATTAATTATAGCTTATTATGAGTTGCACTCTACCCAAACACGTTAGCTGTTAATTGCAGAGGTTGATGATAACTTATCGCAATCTGCTACTGATCAAAGTATGAAGCTGCAATTTAGCTAAAGGGAGTTTACTCCCACCTTTTCAAAAGCAAGCGTCCACCCCGATTTTTTTCTCCTCCAATGGTGCAATGACAAGTTGCAAAAAAAGTCATTGGTCTATAAGTAATGCAAGGCAACATTATTGGCCTTTTGGAGGAAAGCCAACAACCACAAGCCATCGTGATGATTGGAGAGGTTTTTGAAATCTACCAGCCATTTGTGCTTAACAGTCTAAGTCCATGTCACAAGGATATTCCATTTTCACCGTCTTGCATCCTATATATATATATATTGTATATATATATATAGAGAGAGAGAAAGAGAGTAGTCCCTAGGTGCTAAATGAGTTTTTCTGTTCTTTTCATATTTTTTTTAGTTCCTACCCCATAATTGTGTTGGACATGATCGATTTATGAGGAATCCACAACTGGATCATGTGTTTTTAATGAAAAAATGATATTTGAAGACTAAAAAATTTATAAAGATTTTGGACGGTTAATTTTTTGAACCTCATAAAAACCAATCCATGGGTCTAAATGAAACACTTTAAGAACTTATTCCTATAAAATCAAGTACATAGATCATATCTGTATGATCCAAATAAAAAAAAATGGAAAAAACCCTGAAAAACTCATTTAGTAAGTATCATTTAGCACCTACCCATTACTCTCTCTCTCTCTATATATATATATATATAGTGATTAGTGGCTGCTCACATGTTAGGTGATAAATGAGATTTTCAGTCTTTTTTCATTTTATTTATAAATTCTAACAGTACAAATGTATCTATATACTTGATTTTATAGGGATCAACTCTTGAAGCATTTGATTCTAACACATGGGTAGGTTTTTATAAGATTAAAAAAATCAATGGTCTAAAATCTTTGTAAAATTTTGAGGCTTTAAATATCATTTTTTCATCGAAAATACATGATCCAGGTGTGGAATCCTCGTAAATTGACCATGCCCAACACATTTATGAAGTCAAAACTGCAAAAAAAATACCGAAAGAGAAGAAAAACCCATTTAGCACCTAACTTTTGAGCAGCTACCAATCTCTCTCTCTCTCTCTCTATATATATATATATATATATATATATATATATATATATATATGAGTAATGTCTTCCTTAGGCCCTCTTTTTTGTTAGGTCTAGGTAAGCCCTCTCAAAATCATAGTTTTAAGTATTATTTCTCACGTCTACATCGTAGATGTGATCTATAGTTTTTGTTTATTGGAAAAAGGCTTTTGGATCTCTAAAATTTGACCTGTATATAGGTTTTTTCAGTGATCCAAAATCAATGGCTATGAAGGTACCAGTTTTTCCCAGATAAAAAAAATATGTTTTTTTGTCCCAAAAACATGATCCAAGAGTCAATTATCTAAATCGAGCATGCTAAACACATCTAATGGTTCAAATCTATCATAAAACACCTGAACCTTATGGGACAAATCAGGGCAGAAAGAGAAATATGGCCTAATATGTTCACTTATCTCTCTCTTTATATATATATATATATATATATATATATATATATATATATATATAAAGAGAGAGAGAGAGAGAGAGAGAGAGAGAGAGAGAGAGAAACCTATGGTGTTATATTAATGCACTCGTTCTGCTCCATTTTTTAGTTCTGCCTCGTTAGGTCCTCTCAAGTTGTTTTTGGTGATTTTTTTAAAATCTAACACCATACATGTGATCTATGGTTTTTGTTTATTGGGAACCGACTTTTGGATCACTAGAAGCTAAGATCCCTGTCCCGAGGTCTATGCAGGGTATCGACTTGCACAAAGGAATGACACTCGTGAGAATTGAACCTTGACAGCCCGTCTAATGGCCGAGCCCCCACCACCCCACTATGCCAACCCCCTCAAGCTATAATAGTCCTATTAAAAATTTCACAAAAACTATTATACCTTGTAACTGCAGCAGTATCCATGTGACATACTTTAATTTTTTATTTAAATTTCTATTTTATAAAAGAAGGCAAGACTTGGCTAAAGTTACATTATCATCTGTTGGCTAAATCATAAGGCTTCATTGTTGGCATCAACCGTCACAAAGTTAACAAACTACAAGTTAACATGGTTAACAGACACGGGCACGCAATATTTCTATATACTATATATGGGATAAAGCATTAAATTAATGATCAGAAATAGAAAGAAAAAAAGAATGTAAATAAAGGAATTAAGGGATATATATAAAAGTTCGATGATGTGCCTCAAGTTTTGTTGTGACCGTCAAAAAAGCCCCACAGGCATGATCTACATGGTTTTAGACCATATCATGCGATATATAAGAACATTTTCAAGGGTGTAATTATAGTGACAAATATCGCGAGATTTATGAAAATCTTATGATAATATAGCAAGAAATTGCCTGAAAGTTTAAAACGGCAATTTCTCTCAAGTTTTTCAAAATATCATGCGATTTATGAAAAAAACATAAATACTGTGATTTAAATGGCTATTTATCATGAAAAAATCATGTAAAATTTTTAAATATTTATTATTATTATTTTTTATAGAAAATAATTTATTTATTTATTGCCGAGGTTTTGCCAAAAAAAAATGGGAGAGTTATAAAAAAAAATTTCAATTTCTTGCAAGTTTTTGAAAAATGAGATTTTGCCGATAAAAAACGTTTGTCACTATGGGTGTAATAAATAAATGGATCATAAAATCTTGAGACCCACATTTTATTTAAAAAAAAGAATCAAAGTATGATTTCTAGCAAACAAACTAAAAGAGATAAGGATATTATATCCTTTGCTCATGCCGAAGCAAAGTAGATGCCCTAGGGCATGGAGTGTGCCACGGGTTTACACCACAGGCATAGGCAATGCAGCTAGGTCTTTGGGTGGTGGTGGTTTCCCATTCCTCATGAAAAAAACTAGACACAATGATAGAGTTAGATTGAATGAGAGATGTTATTGACCTCATACGGGGCACACCAATACTTGAAGAACAATATTCAATTTTTCATATATATATATATATATTCCACTTCCTATCATCCCCTTCATACTATGCATATTAGATATGGTTTTTGGCAAATCTGACCATATGAATGTGATCCCTACCATTGAAAACATATAAATAAACTCTTGGATCAAACTTTTTTGATGTGTAGATATTAATTTTAAAAGGATCTAAAAATCAATGGTTTTAATTTTTTTTTATATTTTCATGTTATAAAATCTTATTTATACATAAAAAAACCTTTGATTCAAAAATCTATTCATATGTTTTCAACACATCTATAGTCAGATTTGCTAAAAAACATACCTACTGTACATATTTTGAAGGGGAGGATGAGGGGTGAGCGATTTAGTGGGTGAACCATCCCCTTTTCTCTCTTTCTCTCTCTCTCTCTCTCTCTATATATATATATATATATATATATATATAAAGCTAGAATAAGACAGTCAATAGAAGATTTGCTTGAAATATTGAGGTGGCATGCCAGATTAGATGTATTTATGTATTAAAGCGTGGAACATGAATAGGAAAAGCAAGAGTCGCAAAGAGGCTTGACCATGATACTTTAAGGCTTTTATATTTTAAAAATATAAAATTGGCTAGCGTACGGCAGAATATATATATATATATAACAATGTACGAAGAATACCCTTGATTTCATGAAAAGTTTCAAAACAAGGATAAGGCAGTCATTTTTCAAGATGTCGTGGTAAAAAATACCCACGGCTTTTCATGCAGCTAGCCGGGCTCCTTGGAATGAACCAGTGAAAAGGGTCCAAGAAAAGCTAAAAGAAAAATAAATTCGAATAACAAAAAAAAAAAAACTTGAGCAATGGAGACCAAGTAAAGCAAAAAAAAGTAAAATTGAATGTCAGGAAAAAAAAAAAACTTGGGTAATGCAATTCCTTAATTAATGGCTTGTGCACTCTCCTTAAGTCAAGCAAGAACCGACAGACTTTCAAAGTTGCTGAATTTCATGAGTTAAAGTTGATGATTTTCATGAAAGGCTCCTACAAGCCCTACCAAGCAAAACCAACCTAGATAGTCATGCAAATTTTGTTTTTCTGAAAACTTGGGAAAAAACCACCTCATTCATTTCTTTCACATTGGTGTGAAAGGACCCCAAGTTCTCAGCTATCTAGTAGGTGTAACTTGTGAATATCTCCAAGTTGACGGGTTGTCATGAGTTCGAAACCCGCATGGGGCATCCTTGGCCATAAGGTCGAAGCTGAGCGTAGCGTACTCGCTGGTGAGCAAGGGGAACCTTAAGGGTTTTACCAACCAGAAGACAGTCAATGTGCGGTCCATGATGGGAGGAGGATTGGCTTATGGGTGGGCAACAAACTGGCTCACTAATGGACCGGGCCGGCCCATTGGAAAAACCCCAGCCCACTGTCCACCCATTAGACCCGTGGGCATAATCGGGCCTAGAATATATATATATATATATATATATATACACACATACAAGGCCGCACAGCGCAGCCTGTGTCGGCCCTGGTTCGGGCCAAAACACAGTTTGGGCCTAAGTTATAGGCCCAAGCTTGACCTAGTACCCACCTCTAGATGGGTGGCAAGGTGGAGAAGTGGGGGTGTTTTCCTTTAGCCTAGCCAAAAAAAAAAAAAATCATTGGTGAAAAAGATCAAGATTTCCCTGCTTATCAGGGAGTACACCCAACTTGGGTCTCATGGTAAGGAATGCACAGTTGTGGGTTTTGAACTCTTTACACCCCTTCAGCTTGGCGATATTCACCAATCACCCCTACCAAATAAGCAGAGCTCTCATGGGAGATAGCTCTATAAACTTAAGTTTACTAATTTAAGGGTTTTTTTTCTTTCATGGCGGGGAACTTACTTAGAAATATGATCTATTCCTCATTAAATCCCGTATGGCAGCCTAGCCCACAAAAACATACTTAACAGGCTAATCACAGGTGCAATCCCAGTGAAAATCGAACACATGATGTATGGGTGCAAACAGGCAATTGCAATTTGACATAACCACATGGGAGACCCATGGTAGGCCTTACTAACTTAGATTTGAACCTAAAAATAAACAACAACAACTACAACTTCATCCCAAAACAATTGGGGTCGGCGATATGAACCAACAAAGAAAATCATTCTGGGTCTTCCACATGAACCTAAAAATAAACGTTAGAAAAAAAAACAAGCTCCACTGAGTCCACAAGCTTAAAGTTCATGCCCAAGATCTGACCCCAAATTAACCCGAGTTACTTCGGTGAGACCTAATGGTGCTAGCTCAGCTTGCCATACTTACGATCGCTGTCCTGTCAGCATAAAACTCCGAGAGCTTACCCTTCGACCCCAGGGAGTCTCCAAGCTTCTGCTTCCGCCGGGGTGATGCCCATGGAATTTGAACCAAGGCTGCCCGTCAAACTGCCTAGGCCCCATCCCACTACGCCTGGGTTATATTGTGCAAATGAGCATGTAACATCCAAGAAAGCCCTTTTACATGTACAAGCCCCAAAAGATGGCTCACCAAGTTGACACTAATGAAAGAGAGAGAGAGAGAGAGATTTGAGGCCAACTTTGTCAAGAGCCCTAGTTTTGAGAAAAGATAACCGTTAAACCATGTGGCTGCCCCCCAAAAAAGAGGAAAGCTTTAGCTTTTGAAAGAGAGCAATTCAACTTTTCATCTTCTTTTTGGTCCATTGTTCCCCACTTATTGTTTCAAACATGGTTTTGTACGGGTCAAGATAAGATCCACGAGATGTCCAGATTGGATCCAAACCAAAGCACCATACCCAAAAGTCAGTCTTGGTTCCTGTCATGGTGGGGGCTTTTGTACGCTCGAGGGTAACGTACTCTCAAGTAAGCCATTGAGTTTCTAATATTTGCATGGAATGTTATGTATCAGATATGGGGGTTTTGGTGTATAAACAGGTTTTTTCTTTTTTCTTTTTTTGAAGAATGATAAACAAGTTTTTCAAAGAAACCTAAAAATCAATGCATGGCACAAAATACACCAAAATTTCACAACAAAAAAATATATTGTTACATCAAAAGTCTAGATCCAAAGCATGTTGGCTACTTGACAAATCATTCCAAAGACACCTTCATGGCCAATGTACAAAATTATTGAGTGAAGAACACCCTATTTTCATTTTTTTTTCAATTTCTTTTGCAGATATAACCTTACATATGTGATCTGCATAGTTTGTTTGGTAGAAAACATGATTTAGATCAAGTGTTTGCAACATATAAACAGGTTTTCTAAGGACTTCAAAAATCAACGGCTCATAATTTGCCAAAAATTCATGACTCAAAGAAACATGTTCTTACATTTTAAAAAACGTGATTCAAAGTTCGATACTTAGCAACCAAGCCATGTTGAACATATCTATGCAATCAAATTGAGTCAATAAAACTTGAACCTATGATTTATACTTGAATAGTTTTATACCTTCATTAGTACCAAATATTTACACTGACTAAATGATATCAATGCATTTATGCAACTTGTTGATAGGGAAACGACAACCCTCTATTTTCAGAGATCCCGGGTTCTCGTATTCATTAATTCAAAGGTATTAAAGGGAATTGTGAGATTAACTCATTTTACATGTGTATAAATCCAAAATATTATATTCAACTTGTGTGTGTATAAAAGCGGGTAACATGGCCCTTAGGAGTCGAACATCGGACACTTGTTGAGTATCCGATCTCCGCAAAATCAGTGGAAAATGCTTCTTAGCAGTGGTCACTGCCGCTAAAGATTGTATTTGCCAGAAAAAAAGTGTGTTGTTGGTCACGGGCATTCGATTGTTTCGAACAACTTGAGTGATGGCCAGCTATTTTAAACCTTCACTTAAAAATCCCCAATAAGTGGGTTTGGCTTAGGGTGGGCAGTGCGCTCTCTCTCTCTCTGCCAGCCGGTTCATTGCCACACATACATACACCGGTGCCCACCTTAATTTGGATTTCTGAAAGAAAGAATTGTCAATCCTATCTATAGAAACCACTCATTACTTCACATTTTCTTAATATTTTTTTATTACTCAAGCCCTATATATATATATATATATGATTTATATAGTTTATTTAGTCAAAGACATGTTTTAGACTATCTAATTGTATGGCCTAAGCAGATTTTTTTAAGAGTTATAAAATTTCACAATTTATAATATTTCAAATTTTCAATATTAAGAAAATGATATATTTATGTTGTAACCATCCCATTCAAAAGTGCAGTTCCCAGTAAATGAACAATGTTGAATGCATTCATAGATTCAAATTGGCCAAACAAAGCTTGCACTTACGTGATTCAACTAGAAAGTACCATGTATATATTAGGTACAATCTATTAGAGTCTCATGATGCAAGTGTTTTGACTCAATCAAACTAAGTAGATGTGTTCAGCGTGCTCGAATTTGTGGAAAACAACCCTTGGATCATCTTGTTTTTTTTATTAAAAATCATTAGGTTTTTTTGCCGAAAAAAAAAATCAATGCATTTACAACCATTGATTTTTGCATTACCGAAAAAATCAAAACACAGGTCAGGTTCTAGTAGGGCTGGGAATCCGGTCGGGTTGGCGGGTCAGCATACCTCAACCCGAACCCGACCCGTTTATTAAACGGGTCGGCTGTGGCAAACACGAACCCGACACGACCCGCCAACCCATTTAATAAATGGGTTGGGTCGGGTAAACGGGTTTTCAGGTTCGCGGGTCGGGTTGGCGGGTTGACGGATCGGGTTGGCAGGTAGTCAGGTTGGCGGGTCGGGTTTGCGGGTTGGCGGGTTGGCAGACGGGTTGGCGGGTTGACCCACCCGCCTAACCCGTTTATTAAACGGGTCAGCCGGGTTGGCGGGTTGGCATACCCCCAACCCGAACCCGACCTGTTTAATAAACGGGTTACACGGGTCGACCCGTTTATTAAACGGGTTGGCTTAAGCCCAACCCGAACCCGCCTAAGAGTCGGGTTGGCGGGTCGTGTCAGAAATTGCCACCCCTAGGTTTAGTGATTCAAAAGCCGGTTCTCACTAAACACATGTAGATCACATTGAACTAAAAAATATATAAAAAAATAAAAGTTGCTAAATTGTTTGAAGAACGATTGTAGAAACTATATACATGGTGTATCGTCAGATGCCAGAGGTATCGGACTAGGTCAGACATGTGGCCGAGCACCGTGCATAAAAAAAAAAATTTTAAAAACAGTTTTTAAAAGTGACAAAAAAAAAATACTGTCAGATTTGTATAGGTCAGTTAACCGTATGGTGATACACTTGTCTCTCTCTATCTATGTCACTTGGTTATGGATGAGAGTGTGGCTACGACATGGCAATTTCAAAAAATGTGAGTATGAGGACACGATTTTATATATATATATATATATTGTATATAATTTATATATATATGTTATATCCAAAATATATATTATATACTGAAAATATAAAGTTATAAACTAAAAATATAATTATAAATTAAAATATACATAAAATAAAATAGCATGTCCAAGACATATGTTGACATGGAAACATGCGTGTCTACATGAGTCCGGAAGGCAAAATATAGTGTCCCTGTGACAGCTCTCTCTCTCTCTCTCTATATATATATATATATATATATATATAGAGAGAGAGAGAGAGAGAGAGAGAGAGAGAGAGAGAGAGAGAGAGAGAGGTACATCCGTTTATATTCACAACTAGATGTTTTTTTTTTTTTGCGAATAATTTTGTTTTTGTTTTTTAACCAAACTAAAGATGAGACCTGTCGGATGTTTATTTGTGGCATTTAGTGCTGGATAGCTAGCTAGGGCATACCTCGATAGTAGTGAAAAGGGATGGAACTACTTAAGTCACGATGGGCTTTAGAGAAATTATTAAAGCGTGAAAAAGTGGTAAAGGAAAATTAGTGGTCCCCCTCAAATTCGAATCTTCGGACGCAGATCGGTCGCACCACCCCTGCCTCTTGAGTGCACCTTTGACACTGCTCCGAGGAAAAGGAAAAAAATCGCCGATTCTCGAAAAAAAAAAGAATTCCGGCAGTTTGACGGATTTGCCCCTTATAACTACGACATGTTGAGTACTGAAAAATTACAGCTTTAATTTTTTTTTTTTGACAATGACAGAAATGTTCTGGTTCCCTTGAAACGACGTGTTTGGCATCTACTAAATGCCAATAGTGATTACACATAGAGGTAACAATGGGTTGGGTTTGATCAGAACCCGACCCATACCATGTCAAGATTTAGTGATGAAGAAGAAGGTCCGATTAGAATCTAGGTCGGATCTAAAGAGTCCAATTAATATATGGGGCGAGGAATGTGTTGTGAAATTTTATACCAGACTCAGGCCCGACCCAAGTTTTGACTAAGATCCGTAATTTTTCAATGTAAAAAAGATAAAAAAAATATTATTTTAGGGGGTCTGGTTTGTGAAATCCTTATAGGATCCAAGTATGGTTTTTATTTTGGTGAGTCCGATTAGACTCAGGTCCGAACCCGATAACATAAGGTTTGGGTTTGGTTCTACATGAGTCGGAACCAAACTTGACAGGTTATGTAAATGGGCAAGTCTTGGGTCGGATCTAGACATTAATGACGTCTGACCCATTGACATCCTTAATGACACACTAGCCAGCTAATGAACCATTTGATCTTAAAAAGGGCTGAAAAATAAGAAAACAAGTCGAGCCGCATTGGATTTGGGTACGTAAAAAGAACTTGTTCGAACTCATAAGATAGTCCCGACAACACTGTCCATCCGTGGTGATGGATGGCACGGATGCACCCCGCACATGTGTGCAATGGATAGCACGCAAATTATTTGTGCACTAAATGACCTTTTAACAGCAGTCAAGACCGCCACTGAGACTCAATTTAATATGACTTGTTAAAAGATGGTTTCCTGACCTTGGGTCTTGCTTGAGAAAATACATGCCATTACAGCTAACTAACTATATATATATATATAACATGTTAGCACGAGCTGTCTAGCTTAGACTAATTATGAGCTTGAATTAGGGATGGCAGTGGACCGGGGGAAAGCGGGGCCCTGCCCTGCCTCGCCCCATTTGGACCGAGGATGGAGGGCATGAAACAGGGATGGAGGCGGAGATGAAGGTTAAAATTCATCCCCGTGCGGGGATGGAGGCGGGATGGATGGACACTTTCCCTTGCCCCGTCCCATATTACTAAAAGACCCTGAATCAAAAAATAAAATCTTACTAATCCTAACACTATGTTTTATCCGTCAAAGTCGTCGTCGTCGCCTCTTTCCCTTCCCCATCTGCATTCTCGTTGGAGTCGGGTCATCGCCGACCATCGTTGGCCGATGCCATCTCTCCCTCCTTCCTTCTTCTCTCACTCCATTTATGTCGCCGCCCTGTGTCACTGCCGTGAGCCTCGTATGTGGTGCCACCTCCTCCCTCTTCTCTTTTTCCTTTCCCCATCCGTGGCCTCGCTAGAGCAGCGTCATCGCTGACACCCCTAGCAGACCCCTCTCCTCACCTTCTTCTCTTTCCCTTTCGTCCGAACATCGACCATCGATGATGCCCCTCCTCTTCCCATCTTCCTCACCTTCTTTTTCTTCTTCCCCTTCTTTCTTCTTCTCCCCTCTCTGATCTGTCGCCACATTCCCCTCTGTCCGAGCATCGACCGGAGGCAGCCACCACCCATTGCGGCCGATCACTATGTTGGCCACCCCTACCATTGTGTTTCCCTGCGTATCCACCATCGACGCCAGGATTTTTGATAAGCCACTACCCCTATCCAAATGCCCCTATTTTGGTAAGCCACTACCCCTACCACTGTCTAAAGCATAGTTTCGACTTTGAAATATATGCTAGCTTGTGCTTGCATCATATGATTTATGGCTTTGAGGGTTAACTAAATGGAGGAAGTTTAAGTAGTTGAATGTCTTCAGTTTTGTTGTGTTAATTGGATATTTCTATTGTTTGGGATTTTATGATTATGCACCATAGCCTGAAGATTGAAAAGATGTGATTCATTCCAGTGTGATCTTTGCACATTGTACAGTGATGTTAAATCAAATGTAAAACTTGAAGTATTCAACTAACAAGTATGTGTATATTCCACTGTGGCGATTAGAACACTTCACAGTGAAACATAAATGACATAATATTAGTAGTTTGCTTTTGAATCGTAATGTTAGCCATAATTAGTATCTGTATGTTGCATGTTATTTTTTCATAACTATGTTGTTAGAATAGAATATGGGTGGCAGTCGCCAAACTGTTATTTGAGCATGCCAAATTTATCCTTACAGTACAAATACTTTGGTGGTTTTAGAAAATGTTGGTAACTACTAATTGTTTAAATAGATATCCAATATGTGGGTCGATTCTTGTGAATCGTTAGGGTAAATCATGGTTGCTCCTGTTTGTTTTGTTTGTCCCTGAAGTCAAACCTTTAAGGGGGAATAACTTGATATGTGATGTCTAACAATGCCATATTGGTTTATGAGATTAGTATTTTCTTTTTCATATTGGTCATATTGGTTCAAGTTGTTACTGTTTCTGTTTGTTTCCTGCATTTCAATTTGGGTTGGTTTCGTGTATGAAATTTCTTTTAGCATTACATGTGTGTGTGTATGCGGCCAATTTGCCCTTGCCTACAATCACCATCATAATCATAACTACCATCATCTGATAGCCATTTTTCCAACCACTGACTGGATTTGTTGGACTCTCTCTCTAACACCTTTACATCATAATTGTGTTGTGGTGGATGTAGTTTTATGTGTATGTTTGTGGAGAAATTAATTAAAGTCAACATCTGATAAGTAGTCTGAAAATTTGCTTATAGTCCTTTTTTGTGAATGTTTTGTAGATCTATAAGTTGGTAGGCAGTAATTTGATATGGAAGAGAAAAAACCAATAACCAATAAATTAATTTCTCAACCTTTAAGTTCACATAGTATGTCTCAAGCTCCGGTAACACCAGTTGATAGCAACCATATTTCAATGAAAGATAATAAAGATCAATCAACTAATTCAGGTAAATTTGCAATTGAACAGACAAGTAGGCATAAATCATTTGTATGAAAACATTTCACTAGGAAAAAGATTGGTGGAAATGATAAATCAGAGTGCAATCATTGTCACAAATGTCTTGTTGGTGGTGTCAAGGCTGGAACTACTCATTTGCATGATCATATTAAGATTTGTCCTAGGCTTAAGTATAATAATATTAAGCAATATATTTTGGCTACAAACAAAGCTACAGTGAATGCCAAAAAAATAATAGAGAATTGACAATTTGTTCAAGATGCTGGAAGAAGAGATCTTACTATGATGATTATTCTACATGAACATTCTCTTAGTATGGTTGATCATTATGGGTTTAGAAAATATTTTAATACTCTTCAACCCTTGTTCAAAATGATTACTCGAAAGACTGTAAAGAAAGATATTCACAAAATTTATAATGTGGAACGAGATAAGACAATAAAGTTGTTAGAAAAAACTAAGAGTAGAGTTGCCATCACTACGAACATGTAGACATCTTCCTATCAAAAAAAGAGATACATGGCTATCATTGCATACTTCATTGATAATTCTTGGAGCTTGCAAAGTCAAATCATAAGGTACTTGTCAAATGTCAACATTTTTTTTAAATTCTTACTAACATGTTTTTTCAATATCAATATTTAATCACCTTTATTAAATTATGTTCAGGTTTTTATATGTACCTTATCGACATACTAAAGAAGTTCTTGCTGAGTGTTTGATGGATTGTTTGTTCGAGTGAAACCTTGATAGAAAGTTGATAAGTTTGACGATGGATAATTGCACCACTAATGATGCAGTTATAGATATTTTATTGGATAAACTTCTATTTGGTTCATTAATATTACATGGATGATTGTTTCATATGCGTTGTTGTGCCCATATTTTCAACTTGATTGTCCAAGATGGTTTGACTGTGATTGGAGAAAGAATTGAAAGAATTCATGATAGTTGCTTATTGGACATCATCTCCCATGAGAATACAAAGATTTAAAGAGTCTGCTCATCAAATGCATATTTAAATTACCAAAAAACTTGCGCTTGATGTTAAAACTCGATGAAACTCAACTTTTCTCATGCTTTAAACTTTTTTGCTTTATAAAGATGTTTTACTCGTTTGACATATCAAGATCCCCACTACAAGCGTTGTCTGATAGAAGAGGATTGAGAGGTGGCACAAGATAATTGTGAGAAATTAGAGTTATTTTATCGTGCGACTGAATTATTTTTAGGTACAAAGTATCCTACAACAAATGCCTACTTTCCAACTATTTGTGAGATTAGAGTTAAGATGACTAAATGGCTATGTTGTTAGAATGCTAGAAAAATTTAATAAGTATTTGAGTATAATTCATGGTATTATGAGAGTGGCCACTGTTTTAGATCTAAGATACAAGTTGAGCATGTTGGAATATTATTACAAAAAGATTTATGAAGATAATGAGGCTTTAAATGAAATTACGAGGATTAAGAATCATTGTTTGGAGTTGATTAGTAAATATGAAAAATAAGAAAACAACTCCAATAAACCTCAACTTTTTCCTCCTCCTCAATCAAGTATTGGATCCAGATGTCCACTAATTGATGATATTTCTGACTTTGATAAGTTTATACAATCTAAAGATATTGAAAAAGCATATGGGAGATCGGAATCGGAACATTACTTAGAAGATGGGATGATGCCAAGAACTCCAGATTTTGATATACTATCTTTTTGGAAGTCAAGTGGTCTCAAGTATCCTCTTCTACAAATGATTGCAAAGGATATATTTGCTATTCATGTCTCCTCAGTTGCTTCAGAGTCTGCTTTTAGTACAGGCGAAAGGGTGGTGAGTCCACATCGTAGCAGACTTCTTCCAACTACAATAGAGGCTTTGATATGCTCTCAAAATTGGTTGTGGGCTGAAGCACGAGGTAATGAAAGTTTATTTTTTATAATTAGTGAATGCTTATGTTATAATATATAACTAATGCATTATTTTGTCATTTATAGGTTCATCATAATTGAAGGATCCACAATGTTACACATTCTTAGAAGATATGGATGTGGTAAATTTTATTCTTTTACTCACCCTTTTATTTGCTACTATTACTTGTTGACAAAACCTATTTTGTTTGGTTGATAGGAAAGTGAAGTAGAAGATACAAATGCTATCAATGCTGATGATATTTAGAGTTTAATGAGCTAATGGTAATTCTTTATTTGCAAGTTCATTTAGCAAATTGCTAAATTCATTATTTTTTACTTCTATATTGTGACATGTGCATTAATTCTTGTGCATTAAATTCATCATTTTTTACTTCTATATAGCAAAATGTGAATTTTTTCTTTTTTAGTAGATAAATATGGTTACACATAACATATTGTTATAGCCAAAGGCAAATGAAAATGCCGACCCTTTGTCAACTTACAACTCTCACACTCTTGCACAGAAACTACAAACTTCAACTTTCTTAAGCAGATCGAAGTAACTAATTCCTGCAACTTAGAGCTGAAGATATGTCCCAGTCTCTGGTGCCACAAAAATGACTCATCCAAATCAGTTGCTTCCTGATGAACAGAAAGAATGTAACATTGCAGTTAAATTTGGTTATTTGACCAACACAAATAAGATCCATGGCTAAGGATGGAAAAAAAAAACTAAAGGAGACATTATCAACTTTAGAAATAAACATGAAAGACCTGTCGGCAGTGCGAAAGACACCGCTATAGGGATGAAAATCGGTTAGAATGGACTCATGGGTTGTCATATGACAGGATGCTCATGAGTCTATCAACCAACCATGGGTACTACAAAGAATACTTGCGTAAGCATGCTATTGCACCTGCTCCAATAGCTAGTGAGTACTACTCACATGATGAAGAGAACTCTGCACATGGGACACGCCAATCTGAGGACTGATACTACTCAAATCAGTTGAACTGGCCTTAAGAATAGGACTTCCTTCCTCAGTGGAGACAAATACAACTTTGCCTTTCTTCTTTTTGAGGAGTGAGCAAGAGTTCTTCATGTGCCCAAAACCTTTGCAATAATGGCATTGGATAGAACTCATGTCTCCACGGTCTTCTCTACCACCACCTTGACCCCCAAACTGATATGTTACTGCAAGCACACTTATATTGACATTAGTAAGTTTAACTTGTGCATGTGTATATGTAGATATATCAACCATTCTATTTTAGTCGTCAGTAGAATATGATTGCAGTACGAAAGAGGAGTTATATGAATTAAGTAATGTGAATCTAGCTAATCTATGTCTCACAGACACTTCACTTAGCATGTGTATACCATGTCAACATGGTGCAACACAGCAGAATACTTCACAGACACAGTCAAACTTGTATAGGACACAATCAATCAATGCTGTCAGAATCGTTGTGAATCGGCCCACAATTGATTCAAATCGGCAATTCAACCCCAAATCACCTCGAATTGGGCTCATGTGGGGTTGAATCTACCTTTTTTTAATATTCTTAATTTTTTTTAATATGTTAAGTTAAAAAACTATATTGACTGATACAACTAGCTTGATTCAAGTCTGAATCAGTTGATTCTTTGAATCGTTTTGATTCTTAAAAATTGATTCAGGTCTGAAATTGATACTGACAACATTGCAATCAATAGTGTCCTTATCTATTTCTTTTTTGCCATCTTGATTTTTTGTTTTGTATTTATTGATATGATTTTTCTTTTAGATTTTCCATTGATTACATATGATTTCACTTTTCAACTTAGATTTATTTGTAATATTTTTAATCATAATGATTTTGAATCGTTGTTGAAAAATTTGTACTTAGGTTATAGTCATGCTTTATTTCTTTAGATCAAGAATTTTTTAAAGGAAAAAATCATATACTGACTTTTATATATATATATATATATATGAGTTTGTGCAAGTTAATTTGCGGTCTCTGGAAGGCCAATGAACCTGTGACAACCACTAGCTAATAAACATTCTGAAGCTTTTCATATCTTAGTAGTTTTGTTGGATAGATTGTCTATTATTGATGTTTAGCTTCTTTTTATTGGCTTTAAGTGGCTGTAAATCCATTGCACGTGGTCTCAGCTAACACACTTTACTTTTTATTTGCAGGTTTTCATGGTCATTATATGCATCAAGTCTGAAGTTCTTCTTGATCCATCTGTGAAAAATAAATTCCTCGAATGACCAAATAGATTTTATGGAAACAAAATATTCCTATTAAGTTGTTCATGCCTCTAGGGAAATTAGATATACAATAGCGATGATTATCACAAAACAGCTTTTTGGATGCTGTTTTTGTGTGTTTTGTTGCTTGGTTGAATCATATCTATCTGATGATTGCATTGTGGTTTAATTTGGAAGTGTTTAAGGACTCCCTAATCCATATGGCCATTCTGCATTTATCACAACCTGAATTCTTTTCAAGAAAATGGGACGGGGACAGGGACGGGGCGAGGGCGGGGATGGGGGACGAGACAGGGGCGGGGATGAGGCGGGGGTGGGGATTAGTATTTTGAGACGGGGCGGCGGTGGAGACCTTGTCCCCCGCCCCACCCCGGTCCACTGCCATCCCTAGCTTGAATACATCAAGCTCAGCTCATTTACTAGCTAAGCTTGCTGGATTTGGTTGTTTCATGAGAGGGTCCAGTTCTGTATCTAATCTAATTGTGGAATTTCCAATTTAAATATGATATTAGATCTTAAAAAAACATGTCAAATGTGTTGGTTTTTATGTCAAAATAGATAAAATGTGTCACGTCAAACCCAGTTCAAAACATACTCAATTATCCGATTTCAGCCTAGATCCAACTAAACCCAACTTTATTTGTTCTAAATCTGATCCATTTTATAAAGTAAAGTTGATTAATCATATATGCCCAAAGTACCTTCAAATGGGTCGCATAAATGACCAGAATCCAACCCACTTGCACCCCAGTACCAATGTCACATGGACAAGTTAAAAAAGGACTTGCGTTTGCAATATCAGTACATAAAAGAGACAGAACAGCGAGTAAACTGGAGTATCCTTGTGAAACGTGAGTTACTAGAAGGTACGTATCCGACTCATGTTGCTAACAGGTCCCTTTATATATATATATATATATATATATATATTAGTGAGAAGCTACCGTCTGGATGGTACCCGATTGCTTGGGACCATCAATTTTCGGCGTTTTATTGAAATTCTGACCTTACAAATGTGTTAAAAATGATTGATTGACTAAAAATTGATACTTGTATCATTTGATTTTGATGTATAGATAGGTTTTTATAGGGTTCAAAAATCAATAGTCCAAAATTTTCATAAAATTTTAAGCTTCAAAATTTATTTTTTCATCCAAAATGCATAATCCAAGTGTCAATTTTTAGTAAATCAATGATGCTGAATGGTCAGAATTTAAAAAAAAAAAACTGAAAAAATTCTTAGTCGGTAGGGTTGGTATGTTTTCATTTCTCTCTCTATGTATAGATATTCATGAGAGGAGGGGATGGCCTTACCCATTTTTTTTGTTAGGTCTATTGAGACTACCAATAAATTGTACTTTCAAGTATTTTTTGCTTGACATGAGCTGTTAGATGTGTATTATTTGTTAGTCAATAAAAAACACGGTTTTTATTAAGATATTTTATGCTTAGAATTGTATTTTAAAGAAGTAAAAAAAGTCAATGATTTATATTATACTAAAATTTGAAGATAGAATATATATATTTTTACATCAAATCAATTTAAAAGAAAACTCATTTCTTATCTAATAAGCAATAATAAACACATATGACGGTTCAAATTAGACAAAAAATTGAAAGTACAATTGTGTCAAGCTTTCAACCGTTCATTGCGAAACGGGGTTCGATGTGCGTCTCTCTCTCTCTCTCTCTCTCTCTCTCTCTCTATATATATATATATATATATATATATATATATATATATATATATATATATATATATATATATAACAAATGGATCTTTGAATTTGTCAAACATCGACCATGCATTTAATTTTAGACATTGACCAATTTTTAAATTGCTCAGGTTTTTATCAAGAAAATAATGTTGGAAAAAATTAAATAAACTGAATAATTTTCATAAAATATACTAAATCAAACTGAAAATTTTAGCAATAAATTGCTAATAAAAATGAAACTTCGTCATACCGAGGTGGTATCCCATGTCGTAAGCGACATCCTGTGCCAATCTGAAGGCCCAGGTTCGAATCCCTCTGCCACATGGGGCTTAAGAGATATCTGGTAGGGGTCTGACTAACTTGAGCATGCCTTTCAAAAAAAACAAATGAAACATCATTATTTTTGTGATATATTTTCAACTATAAAATTATAATATTTGCAATATATTGTAATGTAATCAACATCTATTTAAATTTTGTGACAATTTTGTAATTTTTATTTTTTCTAAAATATTGTGATATTAATCACAAAATTATATGATTAATTTTTTTTTGTTCAAACAACTTGAGTGTTGATACAGAAAGATCGCTCTTGAACCCCACAGGAGTTGATAAACTAACACAACTATGAAATTATGAAAGTAGAAAATGTCATGAAAATAACAAAATTCATAGAAAAACTAATTAAAAACATTATAATTCATCATGAGCCCCCTCTCTTCGTCTTTACAATGAGTGTTTATGGCAAACAAAAGAGAAAATCATAGAAACCTAAATTCTACTACTGCAAATGTGAGACAGAGGAGATATTAACTAAGATCTAAAACTAAAACCTAAACTAAATAATTAGAAAAACCTTAAATAATAAAAAAATAGATCCTAATGGACCTTATAGGCTCTGTAGTATGACTCATACCCCTGCATCATTCGTGCAAATTTCTGTTATTTTTTTGTCTTTTCCTAGTTCTATCATTTTGCAGATACAATGGTGTTCAAGAGTGATCCTTAAGTTCACTGCATCAAATGCCTCAATGCTTTAATCGCGAGCATAGCTTGTGAAACAGAGGTGTACCAATGGTGGCTCCGCTTGTTTGGTAGGAGCAGCTAGTGCACGTCACCTTTGAGTTGGAACAATGCAAGTTCAAAACCCAATGGTATAATTGTATAACTGGTAGGGATCTGCCTAACCCAGCTTGGCTTTAATAAAAAATAGAAAAAGAATCAGAAGCTAGGCTTACTCCATGGTGGACAAGAGAGGCCTAAGGTTTTTACACCAATAAAAACAAGACTAAGAAAAGTGATTTTCTCTTATTATCTCATAAAAATAAAAGATTGAGTTGCTCCTGGTTGCTTGGAAGCACATCCCATTCCTATCATTCAAACATACCCTTGCCTCAAAATCAAAGTGACACCCATTGCCATTCTAGTTCATTAATTTTTAGAACTATCAATGACACTTTCGTCATTAACACTTGCTTGGTGTTCAAATTGCAAATTAGAAGCAGAATTGGTAATTTAAGAGCGCCACTCCAAATCCAGCAGTGGACATAAGGACCTGTTTGGAATCTATGAAGGGGGACATGAGTTAATGCATTTTGCAAAAAGTTAGTCAAACTACCACCGGGTGGCTGTTTGGAAACTGGTAGCTGGATGAGAATTAATGCATTTGGGATGTGAAGTGGCATTGTATTTACACTAAGGGCACATTTAAAAGCAAGAAAAATGTAAGAATGGAAAATTCCTATGAATTTTGAGAGAAACTTTTTCGCTGAGAGTTTTCTAACAAGTATACTTTTTGATAGAAAACATTCTTCCATGGAGAAGGAGATGGAAGAATGCTCCGTACCAAGAAAAAATTTATTTTTACATTCTCTACCACTCATCTCATCACCACCCACTATCTCACCATCACCATCACCATCACCACCACCACCACCACCACCATCAATCTCACCACCCTCCTCTTCCTCTCTCATTTATTTACATTTTTTCACTCTATTTTTGTCATGCTGCACAAACAAGCTAAAAACTTTTAGTATTAGGCAAGACTTTCTTTTTCTATGAGAGTTTTTCTCTCTTCCAAGCATGCCCTAAAACATGCAATTGACAGCTACCACCTTCTTGAAATGCCACTTTCCATCTCAATTACTAGTTTCCAAACAGAGCCTAAAAATTTCCACCCTTATTGCCACCAACAGGTGCACAGAAATCCCAATTCACCAGGGGAACTTTCGGAACTCTCTCCTCGGCGATCTTTCGTTTGTACTGGGCGTCGAGAAGGGACCCCGAAAATCTCGCGTGGGGAGTGGTTTTCCCGAGTAATGGTTTTGCTGACTACGAAGCGGACAAGGTGCCGCATTCGAGGATTTCCCTCCCAACTTGGTAAAAATGAAAAAGGGTAAATGCAATAATAAAGTAAAAGTGGTCGAAGGAAAAAGAATTGGAAAAATGAAAAAGTGTGAAGGTGGTAAAAGGAATTCTCACTAATTTCCATATACATAAAATTTTTTTTGTTTCTTTAATTGTTTTTTCTCCTTTTTCCAAAGGCTAAGGCTGAAAGGATGAGTATATAAGTACGTGAGTGTAAGCTAAGGAAGAGAAAGGGAATAAAGGCGCATACAAAACCTCATTATTGTGTTCAGGAACGGCAGAGAAGAAAGAAGAAGAAGAAGAAGAGAGAGAAAACGAGGTGGGTAGTGGGTGGTGACAGTTCACTACCTACAGATGTATAGAAAGAGTGAGACTGTTGCCTATTATTGAGAGAGAGAGTACCCTCAACCCAGATCAGTGAGAGATAGAGAGAGGTGGAGGAAAGGAGGGACCTAAGTGATTACCCTGAGAGAGAGAGAGAGACACCGCTGCCCATTATTGGTATAGAGAGAGAGAGTGAGATGATGGGAGGGTGTAAATTGAAGGAGGCAGCGAAGAAGCTCGCAATGTCGTGCATCTCGATCCCCAGAAAAGAGAGTGAGGATGAGCCCCCAAAGGAAAATGTGGGTCTTTTTTGGTGTTTTAGTTTTAGATTGCAGGTTTTTTTGATGGATTTTAGTGTTTGCTTTCTTCCCTGACTGTTACTGTTTTGGGGGTTCAGATCTGTTGCCAAGAGAGTGAGGCGCATGCAGAGGAGAATGTTGGTGTGATTTCTCAGGAGGAAGAAGGAAGTGGCTCAACAAAGGTACGCTATTATTCTCTTTATATTGTTTCATTTTCTGCATTTTGTTGCTGAATCAGGCCCATTTTTTCAGATCTTCTGAATGGCGTTTTTTCCTCAGAAAATCACTAGAATCTTCTCTGAGATTGTCCTGAAATCTTAGAGAGAGAGAGAGAGATTTTACGTTCTGGTAATGCAAAAGAATCTGTTAAGCGTATAGTGACGCTTAGAAATGTGCGTTTCCTGTCAAAAAGAAAAAAAAAAGAAATGTGCGTTTCCTGTCAATTTCAGAATATGAAAGGGTCTTTGTATATCCGATTTGGAAGTGTGTAGCTTTTTTTTTAAATCTGTGAGGCGTTTCAAGGAAAATTCCAAACAAACGGTTTAAATTTTTATGCAATAAAAAACTGTTACTTTTTTTTTTCTTTTGCTTTTTCAGACATTGCCAATCGTTATCTTGGCAACTCTTTAAAATGACGAGAATATACCTCTAAATTTATCTTCTAGGGGCATAATGGGCATTTCCAATATCTCAGTGGTATGAATGCTATTATTACGAGGGTCATGTATTCGGATTCCCGGATCTTTCCATCTTGTTCCATTACAAATAAAGATCTAAGCCACAAAAAAAACTGGTATAAATGAAGGGGTATATCTTAATTACTAAATGTCTTTTTTTCCTCTTTAAAGTATTCGGGGGGAGAGGGGGGGAGAAAGGCTCATACTTCCCGCACAAATTTTTTTTGAATAATCTAAGGAAAAACTTGTGGGTTAACATGCCTTCGCTTGTAGACAAATAATTGTTAGAAAAATTGAAGTTAGGCATGGATTTATGAGTAATGGCAGATATGATTACTTCTGCTCTTATCTAAATGACATTCATGTCTCCCAACAAGCTAAAAAGCAGTCACGCCTAAAAAAAGAAAAAGGTATGTCATTTCGCAATTGAAAGACTAAGGGACCTCGAGGACAGATTAAACACTGTTTAGGGTCTCAAGATCCCTTCCTTTTGAATAATTGAACGAAAATTTCTAGTGGGTGTTAGTCATTCTGACGAGTCTCCAAAACTGCTTAATCTTTTATTGATTTGCAAAACGGCTCCTGTTTCATCCTCTGTTCTTTCCCTTTGATGCTTTGTTCGCTTCAGTTGCAGAACTTCTGTGCTATATGCCTAGAGCCACTGATACCGGGCCATCAGACCATCTTCACGGCGCAATGCTCCCATGCATTCCACTTCCTCTGCATCTCCTCGAACGTGCGGCACGGCAGCACGACTTGCCCTATCTGCCGATCCCAATGGAGCCAGCTCCCTCGCCAACTCGGACCCAAATTTCCCCTCCAAGTCCATGAGAATGACCCAATCCTTCGCATCCTCGATGACTCCATTGCCAACTTTCGTGTTCATCGCCGCTCCTCTCATCGCTCAGCAAGATACGATGATGATGATCCAATAGACCCAAACCCCACATCTGATCATCCCCGCCTCATCCTCACGCTCATGCCCATACCACCACCACCACCACCACCACCACCAGAGTTTTCTCCCTGCAGGCCTTCAGCTTTGCAAGTCATCCCGCTCCCCACACTTAGCAATAACACCAATCACACACCCGGTCAACCAATGCGGACCATGACAGAGATAACACCACATCAATCAAACATTGTTCCAGCTGCATCAATGTTCAGTACTTCACCAAGTGGGCAGAAGCTGTATCAGTACTCCAGTAAAGCTTACCTATCAGTAAGACTTGCAGTTGCACCTGCACTAGATCTTGTCATGGTTGCCAGCTCAAATGGTACACAGTTGAGACTTCTCAAACAGTCCATGGCTTTAGTAGTATGCTCGCTGCGTCCGATAGACCGTGTAGCTATAGTTACCTGCTCCACTACTGCAACCCGTGCCTTTCCGCTTCGATGCATGTCTGCACAAGGTAAGCGAGCTGCTCTACAGGTCATTGACCATCTCTTTTGCATAGGTGATGTAGACCATGCTGAAGGACTGAGGAAAGGGATGAAAATACTAGAAGATCGTGCTCACCATAATCCCCACTCTCGCATCTTGTTGCTGTCTGATGGCCCAGAAGAGCCTTTCTCATGCCATGACATACAATTTCAAGTGCCAGTCCATCATTTTGGGTTTGGGTTTGGTTTCAATTCCACAGATACATGCATCAAACATGAGTTTGAGGATTTCTTGGCTGGGTTGCTTGGGGAAGTGATCAGAGAGACAAGGTTGAGAATTGGAGAGAAAGGGCTCATGGTTTGGTTGGGTGATTTGAGGGGGGGAGAAGAAAGGAGAATCTTGGTAGATATAGGTGAATGTGGGATAATTCCTGTTGGTTACAATTATGTGGAAGGTGTGGAAGGTGAGGAATGTTTGAGAACAGGCGAAGTGATGGTGCGATTTGGGGAGACCAGTGATGGTGATTTCTCAAGGAGGGAGATGAGTATTGGTGGAAGAAGGAGCAGTGTTGAGAGGTGGGAGTATCATGATCCTTGCATGGCCAGAAGATGGGCTAAACACTTGCATGGATTGTTATAAAATTCAAGTGAAACTGCACATTCATATAGCTTGCTTTTTCTTATGGACTTCTCCATTTATGATTCTGTTCTCATTCTCTTTGCTTCTTGTTCTAAATCACAAGCTATGGAAAGTTAATGCAGACACGAGTTAAGAGCAGAGACAGTTCAAACTGCATTAAGCACTGAAGGTGGCATTTTTAAAGGAGCCACCCAAACAGATGCACAACGACAGCACCATCAACACAGAAGTGATTCAACTGCAAAAAGCTGGAATTGGTGACTGCCATTCAGGATTGCTGAGACCAGCCAAGTTTATTTTGGTTTCCACAAGATCTCTAGCATTTGAAAGAAGAATTTTCTTTTTGTTTTTCTATGGTGACAGCTTTTTTTTATTATAAATCATAGTACATATATTTTGGTGCACAAAAATTTGCTTGCCAAGAGAAAAGGTAACAGCAGATGCAGACAGACCCATTCAGAACATGCTTACAAGACAAAAACACACTTTCTTTGCCATTCATTGTCAGATGGTAACATATCTTTTGGCCAGCAAAAATTTACTTTGCAAGGCAATGCACATCTCCATATGGTTCAAAATTGCAGCACATTGACTCAGGTCACCACATCAATGAATGTTCTTGAAAATAGCTTGCTACATTTTGTTGAGTACAAAAGCAAAATAATAGTTCCAGTTGATCCCCTGATGATGGTTGTAATTCTCACCTGTAAAGAATTTCTTGATAAGCTGCTTTCTGTTAAGATCAAGCATTCTCAAACCCCATAACTCGAAATACACCTGCAGTAAAGACCCAACAAGATAGCATTTAATAAGCCCAGAACAATCCCAGAGAAATCAAAATCTGGTGTGCGAATGGCAAACCTTCA
This sequence comes from Nuphar pumila, assembly GCF_984573655.1. Lineage (NCBI taxonomy): Eukaryota > Viridiplantae > Streptophyta > Magnoliopsida > Nymphaeales > Nymphaeaceae > Nuphar > Nuphar pumila. Next base: position 1,184,472 of record NC_143264.1, on the reverse strand, counting down.
TCAGCTTGATATTTGTTCTTGTCATCACCCGCATAAGCCAAGAGATTGTATTTAGGATTCCATTCTACACTGTTCATAGCAGCTCTGCAAGGAATCTGATGTACCGTCCTCCCAGTCTGAACATTGGACTGTTCAAACACAACAGAAACACTTTTGAGGGCACAGTTTCCTGGAACCTGCACAATTCAGTATATATATATATATATATATATATATATATATATATATATATATATATATATATATATGGTGATGGATACTGTACAATGTCAATAAATAGATCTTCACTAGCTGAGGCGATGTATTCTCCTGTGTGGTTGAAACTAACGGTCCTTACTGGCCACCTGTGAGAAACAGAGAAGGATCACTGGCTGCATGACTTGCTTCAAAGAAAACTAGCACAGCAGCGACTAACAACCCTACAACCCTAACCAGCATTGGCAAGCCAGACCAACATGGACCCACTCCAAGTCCCAGGTGGATGGGACCTGGAATTTGGAATCTAATGAAACTAAGCAAATTGTATCTGAATCAGTCATTTTTGTCTTATTGAAGTCTGAAATAAGACAACACAATTTAAACTTTGTTGAAACTTACTCAAGTTTTGTAAATGTTTGAACACAAAGCATCTCTGACATATCCCAAAGGCTGACCAGTGCATCGGCACTCCCAACGGCAAAGTATCTGTCATATCAGAAAAAATTATCCAAAATAAAATAAAAAGTGCTTTAGAGTGTTGCTTATAAATTGAACCTTCCCAAGCATTTCAATCCTTAATTTTGAGTTTACACACAAACAGCAAACATGAAGTATTGTTCAACAATAAAGCAACATAAATAAAAGCAAATGGTAGGAATATGAAATATAGCAGACCTTCCTAAGGGATCAATGGCAATGCAGTAGCAACCAGCTGTATGTGCAACGAGGGTGTGAAGCGCTCCAAGGGATGGATAAGCTAGCACCTCTACAGTACCTGTGTAAATTTTCAATTGTTAGTTTTCATAAATTGGGGACAATCCACTCATACAAAATTCACTGAAGCAACACCAAACAAATGATAGAAGTTCTCCCTTGCTAACTTAAGGGCTTAACAGCCACTAGAAAGCCTAGTCAACTGCAAGGTGAAAGACCATAGATAGAATACTGAATTCGGCTACTTTACCATTTCCTGTAGTGAGAAAGAAGACCTCCCCTGTCGTGTCCCATGCAATCTCATTGACCTGAACATAAGCATAATATGCAGGGCTTTACTGTCATAAGGATATTTCCAAAGAATAAGCATCTTGTTTAGAAAGAATCAGAGTGATAAGCATGATGAAAAAACTGGAAGTAAAGTCATAACAAACCTAAAGTTAATCTCACAATGAAAAGTCATATGCAGCAAATCCCCTTTGTGGAAGAATCTACTTTTTTTAATTACGAAAAAGAAGAAGAAAAGGATTGCTAGGGAAATACAAACCAGTCTGCAGTGTAATCCAGACAAGGCACAGATAGGGTTACCTGTGTGGGAAAAATGAAGACATCTCATCTATAGTTCGCCTAAGTGACTTACATGTGAGGTTATCTTGAGTGGATGACAATCACAGACATGGTTTCGTAGACTTTTAAGAACAGAGAAGAGCCAATGGGACCAAATGAACAACAACTGCAAACTCTTGAAAGGAGAAAAAATCAAATACTTATTAAATAACTATGTTGTTACTCACTTCATAGCTGAACTTGCGTTTGTGGATTGGTTTAAATTTACGAACATCCAGTATTGTCAGTTCATCATCCTGCAAGATAAATAGACACTTAATGAGCTCCTGCATGACAATACAATTGGATGCTAAGAAAGAAAATATATATTACTAACAATGAGTCTGTATCATGGTTGCCAGTTGAGGAAGCGGGAGCGGGAAGCGATACGGGAAGCGGGAGCGGGAAGCGAGGCACTTTCAAAATTTTAGGAAGCGGGGAAGCGTGGGACCACTTAGGAGCGATTCGGGAAGTGTCTCGGAAGCGACCTAGGAAGCGTCTCGGAAGCGACCTAGGAAGCGTCTCGGAAGCGAGGGGGAAGCGAAAAAAATAAAAATAAAAAATATAAAATACAAAAAATTTAAAAAAAACAGGGGAAGCGAGGGGGAAGCGTGGGGGAAGCGAGGGGGAAGCGTGGGGGAAGCGTGATGGGAAGCGCACTTCCCATTAAAGGGAAGCGCGTCCCCCATTAAAGGGAAACGCGTCCCCCATTAAAGGGAAACACGCTTCCCAAAAAAGGGGGACGCTTCCCCCCACGCTTCGGAAGCGCGACGTTCCGCGCTTCCGAAGCGCGCTTCGGGGAAGCGCGCTTCCCCTTTTAGCTAGGCGCTTCCGGTAACCCTGGTCTGTATAGCTCCAGAAGGAATAGTGTAATGACAAAATGCACCACAGCTTGCTCTTAATTATGATGGAAATAAGGTGACAGATTGCAACACATACCCTGTTCCCAACAGCAATGTGTGTACCATCAGGTTTAAATGTGATGTTTATATTCTCACCACTAAGTTCTACTTGTTGAGTGCATTTTCCACCTGAAATAACAGGCCAGAGATAACATCAACATTTATCTAATAACAACAACATAAGTTCAGAATACAACTGAAAAATCAAATTACACACCTGAAATATCAAACTATTTGTAACCCAAGGATTATGATACAGCTTTCATTAATATGTCATAACTTTGTGTCATGATTCTGCAGTTTCCAATGCTTTCAAAAGTCACTTCAATTTTCCATAGTAGTCATTCCCACATACTTTGGGAGATCTCCATATTTTGGGGAAAAATTAGCTTCCAAACATTGATGACAAATTTGTTACATTTTTTGTGTTTCCTAAAAAGTGAAAAGCCATGTGGTATGTCTTTTCAATAGAAATATGTAAGTGATTACAAACCCTATTATGACTGCACACAACCTATAAAAATAGAAAACAACCAAAAAGCAAATACGAAGTGGACAGAAATCCATATGGAAACGAATAGGGAAATGTTGTTCCATTAGACAAGAAGCAGGCTTCCCACTATTGCGAAGGTGCTGCATCACACTTTCACACTTCCGTTTTTCTGGGGAAGCATGATGTTTACAGCTTTAGAAGTGCACCCTTTGCCAGTTTTGATATCTTGATAGAGCTAAAATGAATAAAAGATTCCCATTGAAAGTTCCATTTCCAAATAAATGCACATGCATTTACACATATGTGTTTGTATGTCGAGATTGGGGATAATACATCTTGAATAGAGGATGTGGGTTACAGAACTTATGTGTGCATATGTGCATTTATATTATTTGAGCTAGGCGTAAAAGTTAGTACATTATTGTTTCTATTGAAACTTCACGATGCTAGATAAAAGTATAAATATGTAGTTCTTTGTGGTTTGCAGGTTGGGATATTGAAAACTAGTGCACTAGAAACCCATAGGATAGAAGATGTTCACAAATGATTCAAAGTAAAGAACTTGGTAAACATGGTCAAGAAATTATGTAGATCTTTTAGACAACAAAATCAAGTTAAGTAGACGTGGTCCATTTTGTTAAAATGTAAAACTGTACATATATGTATATATAATAATATTATATTATTATTATATATATAAATACATTTTTAATTTCTTTCTTTTCTGTATTTTTTTTCCTTTATTTTTATTTTTTTGTCTTTATGTCATCTAGTTCAGTTTGAACTAGAATGACTGTTGCTAGTCAAGTCCTGTCCAGACTTGACTAGCAATAGAGCTGTTGGACTGACACATTCCAACAGCTCTAAATAGAGCTGTTGGACTGTGCCCAACAGCTCTATTGAGTCCTCTTTCAGCTGTGTATATAAAGGGGTGCAACCCCTCTTGTATTTTACCCCAATGCTTCTTAAGCAATTGGTTTTTCATATCAATAAAGAATACATTTTTATTTTTATTTTGTTTCCAGTTATACCCTTTTTAAGGGTTGTGCTTTAGTGTCATTCTTGACACTTGCTCTTGTTAATCAAAGCACGTGTTTCGAAGATCCCCATTTCATTTCATGGTATCAGAGCCGCGGAAGTACTAAATCTTGAGGAAAAGCTGCCTCGATTTCCGTGCCCGTTTGCAAAAGTGTTCGCCACTTGAAGAGAAGTGTTTTATCACTTCATTGGAGAAGATTTCACATCTTGTTGTATTGTTTTTTTTTCTTTCTTTCTCATTTTCCTTCTTGTTTCTCTTCTATCCCTATTCTTTCTCTCCTTGTAATCGATGGATGACAATGATAAAGTCACCATCATGCCTATGAAACTAAGCGATACGAACTATGTAACATGGGCTTCAATCATGAAGCACCATATATGGGGAAAAGGCTTATGGGGGATTGTGGATGGTTCCGATTCGGAACCTAAGCTATCTCTTACTAAAAAGGAGGGAGATAAAGAGGTCCCTCTATCGGAAGAAGAGAAAATCAAGGCTATTGCCTCATACGAGAAGAAATGGAAAGAATGGAGAATATCTCATGCGAAGATAATGTCATGGCTTATCAATAGCGTTGACATTAAAAAATGCTCAAGTCTTGCCAAATTTGATCATGCCGATAAGGCATGGGAATACCTTAAGAATATGTATTCCCTTAAAGATATTGCACACGTGTGCAACCTCCAAGAAAAAGTTCGAATGATGACACAAGGAGACAAAACTATTCGTGAATATTACAATGGGTTGTCCGAACTTTGGGAAGAACTTTCCCTTTTAGAACCAAAGTGGCATTGTGCCGAAGACATCGAGCTTCGTCAGAAACAACTCGATGCTGAACATTTTTACCAGTTTATCACTGGATTAAGGCCGGAATTTGAAACCACTAAATCGGCCCTACTTCACCGGGGAAAAATTCCTTCTATTGTTGAAACTATTGAAGAGTTAACAATGGAAGAAAACCGTCTCCGGAAAGGTTCTTTAAAAATTGAAGATGATTCCGTTTTAGCCGTGTCTAGACCAGGGAATCATGTTCGATCATATAGGCCTCCTCACTTTAACCGACAAAATGGTGACTATGATAAGAAGAAAGTTATTTGTCATCACTGTCATGAACCGGGACACTACAGGCCACAATGTCCCAAACTTAAGGAGCTGAGAGAAAAAAGAGCTGCAATTGCTGGATCGGAGCCTAAAGATCAGGATGCACCAGTTTCCCTGGCCCAACTAATGGAGATTCTTCAACCTCTCATCAAAGGTGCCTCTTCCTCATCTGAAGCTTCAACCGGCGCAGCAGCCTCATCTTTTTCTGATTTAGGTAAAATTTCTTGGCTTCTTGACTCTGGTGCATCTTTTCATATGACCCCAAATAATCAAAGTCTATCCAAATGTGTTAAAAATAAAACAAGTGTGTCAAAGGTCTTTACTGCTGATGGGACTTCTCTTGAAATAGAAGGAATAGGAAATTTTGAAAAAATTTATAAAACAAAAAAATTTTTTATTCCAGAAATTAGACATGTTCCCAAATTAAATTTAAATCTTTTATCTGTATCTCAAATTTCTGATTATGGGTGTAATATTTCTTTTTCTTCTCATGGTTGTTGGGTACAGGATCGCCAGTCAGGCAAGCTGATTGGGGAAGGCCATAGAGAAGGAGGACTCTATTACATGGATTTTTTGGAAAAGACGAAGAAAGCTTTTTGTTATAATATTCAAAAAATAGAGTTGGAACTGTGGCATAAGAGACTTGGTCACCCACATATAGCCAAAATCCAACATTTTCCAAATCTAGGAAAATTTTGTAACTCTGAATCATTTGATTGTAAAGATTGTATTCTCGGCAAAATGAAAAGATTACCATTTCAGAACAAAACTTTTTTCTCTTCAAGACCACTTGAATTAATACACTCGGATGTTTGGGGTCCTGCACCAGTAATTTCTAAAGGAGGATTTGTTTACTATGTTATTTTTGTCGATGATTTCTCCCGACATACGTGGATGTACTTTCTCAAACATAAGTCTGAAGTATTTTCATACTTTCAAACTTTTCATAATATGGTTAAAAACAAATTTCAAAATGATATTACTATTTTTCGCACAGATTCAGGGGGAGAGTTTTTATCCACAGATTTTCAAAATTATCTTAAATTGCATGGCATCACACATCAAAGATCTTGTCCTTATACACCTCAACAAAATGGACTGGCAGAACGAAAACATCGCCATATTATAGAAACCACTAGAACTTTATTAATAGCAAATCAAGTCCCTAAAGACTTTTGGGCAGAAGCTGCCTTAACTGCCACCTATCTCATTAATAGGATGCCATCTTCTTCGTTACAAAATATCACTCCCATTGAAAAACTAATGAACATTTCTCCAGACTACTCTAGATTAAGAATATTTGGGTGCAAATGTTTCATATTTACTGACAAAAATGATAAACTTTCCCCTCGTGCGATTCCCTGTGCCTTTTTAGGATATGCTGAAAACCAGAAAGGTTATAGATGTTTTGACTTCAAAAATAATAAACTATATGTGTCTAGAAATGTTTCCTTTCTTGAAAAGGAGAGCTTCTTTGATTTTAGAAAATTAAAAGACGTCACTGAGTACTCCTTTTTGCTAGATCTAACATCAACATCTGATGAATATGACCTTGATTGTAACTTTGATGATGATCAAAGAATTATTGATCTTAATGTTGAAAATGAAGAAGTTCATAGAGATACTAGTATTCAATATTCCAGGCGACAAGAGTCTAATACTCCATGTGCACTTGAGAAATATTCTAACATTCCAACTAGACAATCATCCCGAATCTCGAGGCCTCCAGAAAAGTTTGTATCATACGAGTCTTTCTCACCCACATATAGGGCAGTTATTGCATTAATTCACTCATATGAAGAACCATCCACATATTTTCAAGCAAAAAATGATATCAAATGGATAGAAGCCATGAAAGCTGAATTAGATGCACTTGAAAAGGCTTCTACATGGAATATTCAAGATCTTCCTCCAGGGAAGAAAACTATAGGATGTCGATGGGTTTATAAAATTAAAACCAAGAGTGATGGTACTCTTGAAAGATATAAAGCCCGTTTAGTAGCCAAAGGTTATGCCCAAGAATATGGGATTGATTATGAAGAAACCTTTGCTCCGGTGGCTCGTATGACTACTGTCCGAACCTTAATTGCCTTAGCTTCTATCAAAAAATGGTCTATTTTTCAAATGGATGTCAAAAATGCTTTTTTAAATGGAAAGCTAGTTGAAGAAGTATATATGGAACCCCCTCCTGGTCTAAGTATTCCTAAGGGTAAAGTCCTTCGCTTAGAAAAAGCCCTTTATGGACTTAAACAAGCACCAAAAGCTTGGTATGATAGGTTTAGTCGTGTTATGATTGATATTGGTTTTCAATTCTGTTTAACTGACACTGCTTTGTTTATTAAGAATTCTGATGCAGGGATCATTGTGCTTCTTCTCTATGTGGATGATAACCGGAAGCGATAAACAGGGAGTTAAAACAATCAAAACACTTCTTAAATCTCATTTTGAAATGACTGATTTGGGCTTGTTGAGATATTTTTTAGGCATTGAAGTTGCTTATTCTCCTAGAGGATATTTATTATCTCAGACTAAATTTGCTTTTGATATTGTTTTCAGGTCTGGTATTACTGATGATAAGAAAGTTGACACTCCAGAAGTTGTTAATGTTAAAATGAAGATTGATGATGGAGAACTTCTTGCAGACCCTACTCCTTACAAACAGCTTGTCGGGGCACTTTCCTATCTATCCATTACCAGACCAGATATAGCACATGTTGTTCATACAACAAGTCAATTTCAACATGCTCCTACTTCTGTTCATATGGGAGCAGTCATGCGTATTATCAGATACATCAAGTCCTCTCTTTCACGAGGACTTTTCTTATCTTCCTCCTCTTCTCTTGATTTAATTGCATATACTGATGCTGATTGGGGAGGTGATCCCAATAACAGACACTCAACCACTGGCTTTTGTATCTTTTTAGGGGAATCATTAATCTCGTGGAGGTGTAAAAAGCAGCAGAAGGTATCTCTCTCATCCACCGAAGCTGAATACAGAGCCATGGCAACCACGACCATGGAAGTAGTTTGGCTCCGACGACTGCTTGCTGACATGGGAGTTGAAGCAACAAAGGCTTCACAAATGTGTTGTGACAACAAAAGTGCGATCTACATTGCCAGTAACAGAACATTCCACGAACGCACCAAACACATCGAAATGGATTGTCACTACGTCAGAGAGGAATATCTACACGGGATAATTGATCTGCCATATGTCACTTCAGAATATCAGTTAGCAGACTTCTTTACAAAGCCTCTCGCTGCTCCCCGATTTCACTTTCTCTTAGACAAACTTTCGCTCATTGTACCGTAAGTTTGAGGGGGAGTGTTAAAATGTAAAACTGTACATATATGTATATATAATAATATTATATTATTATATATATAAATACATTTTTAATTTCTTTCTTTTCTGTATTTTTTTTCCTTTATTTTTATTTTTTTGTCTTTATGTCATCTAGTTCAGTTTGAACTAGAATGACTGTTGCTAGTCAAGTCCTGTCCAGACTTGACTAGCAATAGAGCTGTTGGACTGACACAGTCCAACAGCTCTTAATAGAGCTGTTGGACTGACACATTCCAACAGCTCTAAATAGAGCTGTTGGACTGTGCCCAACAGCTCTATTGAGTCCTCTTATATAAAGGGGTGCAGCCCCTCTTGTATTTTACCCCAATGCTTCTTAAGCAATTGGTTTTTCATATCAATAAAGAATACATTTTTATTTTTATTTTGTTTCCAGTTATACCCTTTTTAAGGGTTGTGCTTTAGTGTCATTCTTGACACTTGCTCTTGTTAATCAAAGCACGTGTTTCGAAGATCCCCATTTCATTTCACATTTAGTTATGCTGTTATGAGCGTATTGTTGCTGTAGCAAGCCCTCATAATTATCTAGCTCCTACATAGATTATGTGATGGTTTAAAGGAAATACAAACACCATCAAGCACAAAACTAGAAACACTGCTGCTGTACTATAAACAATGCAATTCAAAACCCAAAGGCACTTGGTTTCTTACTACGAGCATCCCACAGGCGTACAGTCTTGTCTCCTGATGCAGTTGCAATCAAATCAGCATGTTTGGGGTCCCAACATAGTTGATCAACACTATCATTATGCCCTTTTAATTCGATGTCCTTGACCTTCCCCTACAAATGTATGAGATAAATAAACAGACAAATGAGTACAAGTGCAAGCATACTTATATTTGTGTAATGAGAACAACATGTCTGAAAAAACCACAGCGATCAGATGAATCTTAATTTTCTGAGATCTATAAACTTAGCCAATTTGAAGTCATTAAGCTTATGCATATGCGCCATGCAATTTTCCCCTTTTACCCAGCTTGTACAACCGTTTGTATTTCTTGATAGCCAAGCCAGGGGATAACCTCCTTTGGGATTTGAACTCAACACCCCTTGGTCCACCATAATTTTTGACCCAAAAATCTTCTATATTTGTATTTCCTCCAGTGACTTACTAATTCATATATGGATTATTTATATAACTTTGTAAAATAAGAACAGTTTAACTCCAACCACATATTTAAGCCCCCACAACATCAGAAAGGGTTTTGGAAGAACTTTCCATCCACCAGGGCCTTTTGGCACAAGTTTTTTCAAAGAACAACCCACACATCCAATAATTGGTACTCACCTTTTTCCTAGAGAAAGCTAACACTGACTTTGTTCATATGGCAGCTGGCATTATCCTATATATAAACAGATCTGGACAACAAGTTCCAAGGTAGTCCTGCAACTTTATTGCTAAAACCTGGGATTTCTAATCATTCAAAAAAGTCAAAGTAATGGTCTTTCATGACATTACACCACAGTTTCTATATTTTATTCAAGGATTTCTCTGGTTTCGTGAACAAGTTATTTAGAAATAGTTCAAGAAGCCTGAAGCAATATGGATATTTGGAGCCAAAGCACGGCACTCTTAAGAATTGTGAATTCTGTGATTTATCAAACCTACAAAGGAATTTATTTAAATTATTAGATTGACTGTTACCTTAGAACTGGTACAAATATGATATATCCCAGTGCATGTTCAGTTTGAATGATCATTAAGTCAAATAGTTCAACCTCAGTATCTGTTACTACAGCAAGAACAGAACTCAACGGCGGCCATCTAACAACAAGTAGAAGTTTGATATCCCAGATGACATTCAGTTTGGATAATCATTAAGTCAAATAGTTCAACATAATTATCTGTTACTACAGCAAGAGCACAACTCAATGGTGGTGAAAAGTCGCACTATGGAAAAAAACACCTGGAGTTTCTCCATTAAAATTCTAAACTCTTCATGCAAGATTTAGTTCCCTCTTGCCTCTGGTGAATGTTCAAGAAACAGTGCATCTTCTTATTCAGAACTTTTTGTCACACATGCAGGTTGCATGTCTGTTGCTTCAACATCTAAGGCTGGAATGATCATTTATATTTCACCATAGAAAACATTTGTCATAAGACCCACTGCATAGAGTCTATATGTTTGTATGGACATCTATCACATTGGTCCTCAACAATGCAGGTACTACTGTGGCCGGTGCAAATGACGTTGAGATGGAAGATTCTCCTCATATTTTAAGGGTAAGAAGAAAAAAGAAAAAGTCAATTTCTTGATATCACAGAAGACGCTGCTAGACAGCTAGATATGTAACTTACCAACCTAATCTAGAGTTCATCCATATAAGAATAAAGCCTATTTCCCAAGACTGATGTGTTTGGTCAGCTGGTACCAATTCATTAATCATAATTAACAAACATGTAAATTATGGTTATTTTTTAGCTAACAAGTGTCTTATGCATCCACAAGCCTCCTTCTGTCCAGTGAACTTCTATTTGAAGCCCTTCCCTTGCACCTATATTCCAACTGATGAAATGGAGTGCTGGAGAATAGAAAAATACCTTTGGTGGCTCGAGACAACCCTGGACAACTAGCTGACTATGGAAGAGTTGAACGCTCAATTAGGCATTGAAATCCCAACTGAAACAGGCCTAAGCACTCACATTTTACCCTTATTTAATATGTTGCAGCGCCTTGAAACTACCCTAATGTTCGATCAAATGTATCTTTTCCACCCCTCTTAGCAGTATAAATTGTATCACCCGCTTGGCTGATCATCAATGCCCTTTTTCTACCTCTCTTAGCAGTATCACTAGTTTTTCACTTGATTGCAAATTGTTCAACACAACCAACAAACATATTGCGAAATCATGATAAAAGAGGAAGAAATAAAATGTTGGATATGAGCCATCATATAGTATGAGCTCCATGGTCATTAAAGATTAGAAAGAACACACAAAATATGAGCAATCATGCAATACCATTACTCAAACATGAAATGAACTACAACCAATTCACGAACTACCAACAAACAATAAATGGTTGCAATTACCAATTTATTCCAACTCCAATTCGGGAATACAGAAAAAATAGAGAAACAACAAGGTGGAAGAAGAGATTAGCAATAGATAACGGGCAAAGAGAAGAATAGGTAGAGAGAGAAAGAAGGAGTCACGTGGCCATGGGGTTCAATGTGCCAAACGCGCGCGGTCTGGTCGACGGAACCCGACGCGAGCTTCGTCCCCGTGCAATTCCACGCCACAGAGTGCACCTTCTCACAAACACAGAGTTCAATCATCACGATGGTTGCATATATATATATATATATATAGAAAGAGAGAGGGCTTTACCTTCTTCTTGTGCCCTGGATACTCTCTGGTGTGAAGGCCTTTGAAGGGGCCAACGGGCTCCGCCATCTCTCTCTCTCTCTCACCCTCTCTCTCTCTCTCTGTAACCTGCAGACAAAGAGAGAGCGCCCTCAGGGGGTGGGCAATGGGCCGGGCTGTCGGGTGGGCTAAGTCATGGCCGGGTTTGGGTCAAAATTTTAGGCCCTTACAGGTCGAAATCCAGCCCATTATGTACATGGGTCAGGCCGAGGCCTGCACTACATAATTAATTTTTAGTAGCTAATGCATAGTAATTACTATTTATTTAATTAGTTGCATTGATTATATAAAAAATACATAGATAATTAGATGAATACGTTAACCTTTCATTTAATTCATTATTTTTCGTATCACATAAATTAATTTATAAACTTCATTTTATTAGAAAATAATCTATAAATGAGTTTAAGTCAAGCTGAACCGAGCTGTTGAACATTGACCCATTGGGCCAATGGATTGGGTCATAAGTTGCTTTTTAAACCCAAACCTGTTAAGAACCGAGCCATCTCTTAGCCGGGTCGCACTTAAAACCCTATAGCCCGAGCTCTAAACGGGCCTTGGCCGACTCGATACCCACCCCTACTCCAGAGTAGCGGTGTCAAGGGATCCTAGGGCAGGGTATGACCTAATCCTGATCCATAATCGATCCGATAGGGCCAGGGGTTTGGTGACGACAAAGGGCCCAATTAATTATCTAGGTCGGATACGTAAGGTTTGATTAGCATACAAAACCGGATATGGTTTCTAGATTTTATAACAAACCTGGATTGGACAAGTGTCCTGATTAAGATCTGCATTTTTAATGTAAAATGTATACAACAATAAGATTTACTGGGTCTGATTTGTTACCCTTATAGGACCTGGATATGGTTTTGGCTTTGGTAGGTGCCACTCAATTTCGGTAAAGGTCTGACCCATTGACACCCCTGCTCCAAGGTCAGGTCTATTGCTACAACCAATGAGTAGGGATGCAAACAGATCCGATTCGGATCAGCTAAATATATAGGAAAGTCTTATTTGGATCGAGTCGGAACAGCCAAAAAATCATAAAAGTAGCATACCCTTGTGAGCCGGTTGCATCCCTACCAACAAGGCAATCCTTGTGAGCCAGACCCTGTAGCACCAAGGTAACTAAGCCTATAACTATAAGCCTGCCCATACGTATAAAAACTAATCAAATTAGATAAATCAATTAAATACAGAAATAAAATAGGGTTTTTATTTCGAGATATTAACAGTAGAAGCAAATATATGGTGATAAAGCCAAAGCGATTCTAAAATTAGGATGTTTTTTAGTATATTGCGATTTTCAAGGCATTCTTAACTTGTCAAATTATTTCATTTTATGATGTTTTAGAAAATATTGTGAGATTATTTTCCTATATAAACAAGCTGGCTTAGACAGACCCCTACTTAGTTGATTGATAGATTTATAGATTGTCAGCACCGTGGGGTTCGACCGCGTGGCCGTCCGGGTGGTTATGAGGGTGTTGAAATGAAGCACCGGAGTGTCTATAGCTTTTAGAGGTGGGCTAAGTAAGGCTGGGTTTTGTGAGGGTTTTTCTTCATAAAAAAAAGATAAATTTATGATTGTCAAATTTATAATAAAATGAAAACTAATTCGTTGGTTTTTATTATAATGTGATGACATTCTTTTAAGGGGACACTTGTTACTTTCAAATCAAAACATGAGAAAGAAGAGGTTTTTTTTCTTCCTGATAGATGCTCAAACAAATTTTTCCTGAAATTTATTTGGTGGGGCAGACAATGTTTTATAAAAAGTTGTAACACCTCAATCCGGGACCTATGAGGTTCAGATTTTAGGGTATTACTTTTCAGAGAGAAATACCAAAATATCGCAGAGAAACATAGCACCAATTTTTTTTTTTTCTAAAAAAACATCATTAACTAAATTCAAATAAAAAAATCCACATAAACCACAAAGACTAATCATTCAAATAAGGTTTTCTTCTCTCAAGTTCAATAAGCAAAGAAAAGAGAAAATTGCTTTATCAGAAGATGAGGCAACCTACCTTTTACTGAAGGCGGGTAGGGTCCTACATCAAGTTCTATCTCATAAGTCATCTGAAACCTAAAGTTGTAATAATTAAAAAGGGATGAGTCTAAAACTCGTTAAGAATTAAATTATAAGCAAAATAAACTCAAATTAAAATTGTAGTGGGCTCTAAACCTCTAAAAGTACATTTGCTTGCTTTGATGAGGTAAGGGGCATCCCTAGGCTTGTAGGTTTCAATATTTGGCTAGATCTCCATGATTTTTTTTGGATAATTCAAGGAAAAACGCTCCTATCATCGACCACACATTGGCTGACTTTCCATTAGTAAAACCATCGAGGTTTCCTTGCCCACCAAAGAGTAAACCCAGCTTCGACCTAGCAGCAAGGAACACCATGTGGGTTTCTAACTTGTGACATCCCGTCAACTTGATAGCATTCACTAGTGACCCCCATGAAATAAGTGGACCTCTTGTGGGCTTTGGTCGTCCCATGATAGGTGATACCTTTTGGCCAGGGAGGTGGATCCTATAGGAAGCAGATCAGGTCATGCTGAATATGAGTGTTTTTTCTCATGCCGACATCGTGGTTGTCTGTTTGCATTTTGGATGAATGCCACGTGGTTTTGTTGACTTTTGAGCTCGGATGGCCACGATGTCGGCAAGAGCAAAAATGCTCATGTTCAGCATGACCTGATCTGCTTCGGATCCTTTGGGGCTAAATATAGTCATTTTAAGAAACAATTTGTGGAGAAGGTTCTCTCTAACAAGGATATTTCTTGACTGGCCAGTTTGATCACTTGATTGACAAATAATTTTAAAAAAACCACCTAAATTATCAGCTTTTCACAATAATAAGCCTAACATTTGGGTTAATGCATTCAACCGACTACTTAATCCCAATGCATTTCAATTACCCGCCGGAGGTATAAGATGACACTTTATGTTCTTGATAAAAACAACTCATCTTAGGTCATATTATGTAAAAATCATTAATGAAGGCATTTTAGTTACTGTTTGACACTTTGATTACACAATGTTCAGACGAGCCATTTTAAGATTAAGCATATCTTTGAGAGAGAAATTATAGCAGGCAGCTAAATGTATGTAACAACTGAAATGTTAAGCAGCCTTTTGTAAATAGCTGATAAGTTAGGTGTCGCTTTGTAAATTATTTTGTAACTGTCAATTAGCAAGGCCACATTTACATCCATTGCATAAGATATGGTCAATCAAAAACAAATCAAGATAATTTGGCATAGCATTGCAGAAGGTAAGGTGAAACAAAATGCTATACTGAAATCACCATTTCATCTCTCTCTCTCTCTCTTTGAACAAGGCAATGGTGCAATGACAGCCCTAGGTTACCATTACCAGACCGGTTGAGTAGGCCTAATGTCTAACCCTAAGAGCCCGTTTGAATTGTTAGGTGTAAGAAGGAAGGGAGAGAAAATTCAAAGGAGAAACTTGGTTGTTTAGAGAAAGTTGTCTTGATGAGGTGGAATAGTCTCATATTGCTTTTGCTTGAGTTTTCTGAGGGCTTTATAAGCAACTAGTGAACTCATACACTTGTTCCTGAGAACAAGGGAGTGGGATGATCACCACACACACGCGCGCGCGCGCCCGCCCGTTGTGCCGCACCGGGCCGGGCTCGGACTCGGGCTCGGGTTTGAGTAATTTGCCCTTTAGGGCCATATCCAATCAAGACAAAGTACCTTTTTACCCAAAGTTTCTTTGGATATTTGGATTCGGTAACAAATTATGGGAATGGATAACGGGTCACGACTCCTCGTATTCCGTGCCCGTTATGGCTCTTCGGATTCCGTAACGGATCTCGATCTTTCGAAGTTCGTTAACGGATCACGTCTCCTCATAATCCGTAACGGGTCCTTCCACGTTTCATAACCGTTCGTGGGTTATAAAAGCATGGTAAGGGCTGGGGTTACGCACAGACAGAGACAGACGCATTTCTGAAGCTCTGCAATTTCCCATCTCCCCTGTTACTCTCTCTCTTTCTTGAGTTTTTCCTGAAGGGTGTTCGGCAAAATTTGGTTCGTGGAGGTTGTTTTCGAAGGACGATCCACCGGAGTGCACCGTTCGGTTCGTCGTGGCTATTGTATCCTGGGGGAAGGACGCCGGACCCTGATTTGAACTGTATGTGGGGGCAAATCTTCTCTAAGGGGAGTACTTTCGTACGCCTTAGCCTGTTACATAATCTAAACATGGTTCTATTGTTTTTGTTATGTTCTCTGCTTCTGTTTGTTCTTATGTTGTCGTCTGGATTTTGGTCTGATACAGAAAATGCCATGCTTGCTCCCTGTTTTTGTTTCGATTGTTTGTTGATCATGTTGTATACACTATTGTATTTACTGTTTTCTATCGTGTATTATATCATGATGACGACTGTGAAACTGTATGATCCGAAATATGATCCAACAGTCTTAGAGAAGATTCGAAGCATGTCGACCTCTTCCGGTTTTGTACCAAAAGTGGACATGTCCGGTATGCCGGAAAAGTTTGTCGGTCAGAACTTCAAGCGTTGGCAGCAACGCATGAAGATCTGGTTCATTACGATAGGGCTGTTATCGGTTCTGGAAATTGACTGCCCTTCGGTTTCTGATACTGAGCCTGACCCTGCTGCAATCACTACAGCAGTCCAGTGGAAAGAAAAGGACAATATATGTCGTGGCTGCATATTGTTGGCTCTGTCCAACACATTGTTCGATGTGTACTGTTCTTCGTCTACCACTGCTAAGGGTCTATGGGATCAACTCGACAAGAAGTACAATACCGAAGACCAAGGTCTTGAAAAGTACTCTGTTGTCAAGTTTCTGAAATATCAGATGATACAAGGCAAGTCGGTCACTGAGCAGGCACACGAGTTTCTGCTACTGCTCCATAGTTTGGCTGAGGCTGAAATGAAACTTCTTGAGAAGTTTCAAGTTATGGCCATCGTAGAGAAATTTCCTAAGTCTTGGGTAGACTTCGATATGTCTCTCAAGCACCGTAGAGGGAAGATTTCCCTAGATGATCTTATGGTAGCCATTGCCATTGAAGATGAGCATAGAAGCCAGAAACAGATCGTGATGCCAACTGAACCGCCTAAGGTGAACATGATGACCGGAGCTTTTAAGGGCAAAGGACAAAAAATCAAAATCTGCAATTAAAAACTAGTTTAAACCTAAGGCCAAAATCCAGAAAAAGGCAAAGAACAATCTGTGTTGGAACTGTGGGCAGGTTGGGCACTGGGCTAAGGAATGTCCTTCCAAGAAGGCCAAAGCTCATGGGACCATAAACGGAACGCCTCAAGTCAACATGGTGACTGAGGTAGTTGGGACCAGTACTGGGTATGTTTCTGTTAACCCACAAATCTATCACATTTATGATCCAACAAAGTAGCTGGTTGACACTGGGGCTAATGTGCACGTTTGTGCTGATAAGTCTGTCTTTGTCTCATACTATGCTGCTGCAGGCAAATCCGTGACTATGGGCAATTCAACGGCTGCAAAGGTGTTAGGAATTGGATGCGTGGATCTGAAGTTTCCTTCAGGACGAGTTCTATCTTTACACAGAGTGCACCATGTGCCTGTAGTTAGAAGGAACATTCTAAGTGGTTCATGTCTTGTTAGAGAGGGTTATGAATTTAACTTTAAATGTAATAAAGTTGTTATTTTATATTCTGGAACTTTTATTGGCAAGGGGTATTTAGATGATGGTTTATTTAAACTTCGTGTTGAACATGTTTACAGTGATAAATTAGAAAATGATGTTTCTTTTGATTCATTGTCTAATGTTGCTTATAACATAGAATCATCTTATTTGTGGCATAATAGATTAGGTCATGTGAATTTCAATTCTTTGAAACGCATGATGAACTTGAAAATGATTCCTGAGCATTCCATTGATAAAACTAAAAAATGTGAAATTTGTGTGCAAGCAAAACAATGTAGGAAACCATTCCATACGATTGTTAGATATTTTGAAATATTGGATCTAGTGCATACAGATATCTGTGAGTTTAATGGAGTGTTAACTAGAAATCATAAAAAGTATTTTATCACTTTTATAGATGATGGCACTAAATACTGTTATGTGTATCTGTTTAAATCAAAAGATGAAGCTTTTGATAAGTTTCTTATTTTTAAGAATGAAGCAGAAATACAAACTGGTAGAAAACTTAAAAGATTGAGGTCCGATAGAGGGGAAGAATATACCTCCAATAAACTCGATGAATATTGCAAGTCTGTTGGAATAGTTCATGAGTTTACTGCTCCATATTCTCCTCAATCCAATGGGATTGCAGAAAGGAAGAATAGAACCCTAACTGACATGATAAATACTCTACTTGGGAGTTCTGGATTACCTACCTATATGTGGGGGGATGCTCTGAATACGGCTTGCCATATTCTGAATAGAGTACCTCAGAAGCATAAGAATAGTAGCCCTTTTGAACTCTGGAGAAATAGGAAAGCTAGCTTGAAATACCTTAAAGTGTGGGGGTGCCTTGCTAAGGTACTTGTCCCAGAGCACAATAGGAAGAAGCTGGGTCCTAAAACAGTAGATGCTGTCTTTTTGGGTTATGTAGAGAACAGTTATGCCTACAAGTTCTTAGTAATTAAGTCTGAGATATCTGACATAGATGTTAACTCTATTGTAGAGTTTCGAGAAGCTACATTCTTTGAGGATGTATTTCCCATGAAAGTTGGTGTACCTCAGAATCTGTCTTCTTTAGATATACCTTCAACTTCTGGTTCCATTCCAGATCATGTGGAAAGGATGACAGATATGGGGGTAGAACCATCTTGTTCCCATCCTAGACCCAGTGAGTCTGAGGAAGTGGTTGAACCTAGAAGGAGCAAGAGACCAAGGATTACCAAGGATTTGGGGAGTGACTTTATCACTTACCTTATCGAAGATGATCCTCTCACTTTCCGAGATGCAATGGCTTCAACTGAAGCAAAGCATTGGAAAGATGCCATTAAGAGTGAAATGGACTCCATTGTCTCTAATGGTACTTGGGAACTGGTTGACCTCCCTCGTGGTAGTTCCACAATTGGGTGCAAATGGATCTTTAAGAAGAAGTTGAAACGAGATGGATCTATTGACAAGTACAAGGCAAGACTGGTTGCCAAGGGGTTCAAACAAAAAGAGGGAATAGACTATTTTGATACCTATTCTTCGGTTACCCGGATGACCACTATTAGAGTGCTTATTGCACTGACTTCCATTTATGATCTTTCGTTCCATCAAATGGACATGAAGACCGCTTTCTTATATGACGATCTTAAAGAAGAGATCTATATGGATCAACCTGAGGGTTATGTGGCTCCTGGGAATGAAGATAAAGTTTGTAGACTTGTTAAGTCATTATATGGACTTAAACAAGCCCCTAAACAATGGCATGAAAAGTTTGATAATATTATTTTATCATTTGGCTTTGTTGTCAATGAATCTGATAAGTGTGTTTATTGTAAAGTTAAAAGTGATGGTTGTATTATTTTATGCCTGTATGTAGATGATATTCTACTGTTTGGTTCCAATATGGGAAGTGTTAATGAGACAAAGTCGTTTCTTAGTAGCAAGTTTGACATGAAGGATATGGGTGTTGCAAATGTGATCTTAGGCTTAAAGCTGGCTCGTTCAGCTGAAGGGTTAACCATTTCTCAATCTCACTTTGTTGAGAAAATACTTATGAAATTTGGCTATAACCAAGGGAGATCTGTAGCAACTCCATATGACCCTTCTATCCCTCTTCATAAGAATACGACTGGTGTTCCTGTGTCTCAATTGAAGTATTCCCAGATTATTGGAAGTTTGATGTATCTTGCAAATTGCAAGAGACAGAATATTTCATTCTCTGTGACAAAATTAAGTAGATATACAAGTTGTCCAAATCGCACTCATTGGAAGACATTGGACAGGGTACTTAGATACCTGAAAGAAACTATTTCCTTGAGTTTGCATTACAAGAAATTCCTTGCGGTTCTTGAGGGATATAGTGATGCGAGCTGGATAGCCATGAACTCTGGCAGTTATGGCGTGACAGGGTATGTATTTACCTTGGGTGGCGGCGCAGTCGCCTGGAGATCAGTAAAGCAGACCATCTTGTCTCGGTCTATTTTTGAGGCTGAACTCTGTGCTTTAGATGTCACAGGATTGGAAGCTGAATGGTTAAAGGGACTTCTTGAGGAACTTCCTTTAATCTGCAAGCCAATTCTTGCGATATCTGTGCATTGTGACAATATGGTCACTATTGCAAAGATTAAAAGCACAAAATATAACCAAAAGCAGATAAGACATATCCAAGTCAGAATAAAATCTGTAAGGGAACTGGCGTCTCAGTTAGTGGTTGTTGTGGACTATGTTGAATCCAAAGAGAACACAACTGATCCATTAATGAAAGGACTAGATAAGTCGTTAGTCCTAAAATCCAGAGAGAGGATGGGACTGAAACCCATCAGTAGTTCATATGCAGTAGCAACCCAACCTATCTGAGTGGAGATCCCACAAAGTAAGTTCAATGTGGTAATAACAAGCTGTAGGGTGAACTGGATAGCACCTTATTAAATATGATACCTTGTATCTGTGTCTGTTCCTCTGTTTACTCTAGAAAGTGTTGTAGCTGCAAGTTAAGGAATAGTTAAAACTCTGAATGGGTTCAAAGCCTTATAGGTGAGATGTTAGCAGTGCATCTTTGGAGAAGCACACCTATGTGAGTGTGACTGTGTGGCCGCAGTTTAAGGAATTGGGTTATTCCTGAAGTCACTCATGAAACAGGATTCGGGAGCATGGCCTTTAACGCGCCGCCCCTAAAGATTACAACCAGAACCTTTATCGTGTTGTTGTTAATGGACAATCCTACACCTAAGGTTCAAGTTCAAAACTTCAGTTCACTTCGTTATTGTGGGGGTAAAGTTAGTCAACTAAGGTAGTGGTTCAAACCGGAAGGTATCATTGTTGAAAGTATGATATGTCCTGTTGCAGATTGTCTCATTTTGCACCTTGGTTTCCTCCCGTTTCATTCTTTGAATTTGTGGGGGAATGTTAGGTGTAAGAAGGAAGGGAGAGAAAATTCAAAGGAGAAACTTGGTTGTTTAGAGGAAGTGGTCTTGATGAGGTGGAATGGTCCCATATTGCTTTTGCTTGAGTTTTCTAAGGGCTTTATAAGCAACTAGTGAACTCATACACTTGTTCCTGAGAACAAGGGAGTGGGATGACCACCACACATACACGCGCGCGCGCGCCCGCCCTCCGTGTCGTGCCGTGTCGTGCCGAGCCAGGCCGGGCTCAGGCTCGGGTTCGGGTAATTGGCCCTTTAGGGCCATATCCAATCAAGACAAAGTACCTTTTTACCCAAAGTTTCTTTGGATATTTGGATTCGGTAACAGATTATGGGAATGGATAACGGGTCACGACTCCTCGTATTCCGTGCCCGTTATGGCTCTTAGGATTCCGTAACGGATCTCGATCTTTCGAAGTCCGTTAATGGATCACGTATCCTCAGAATCTGTAACGGGTCCTTCCACGTTTCATAACCGTTCGTGGGTTATAAAAGCGTGGTAAGGGCTGGGGTTACGCACAGACAGAGACAAACGCATTTCTGAAGCTCTGCGATTTTCTATCTCCCCTGTTGCTCTCTCTCTTTCCTAAGTTTTTTCTGACGGGTGTTCTGCAACATTTGGTTCGTGGAGGTTGTTTTCGAAGGACGATCCGCCGGAGTGCACCGTTCGGTTCGTCGTGGCTATTGTATCCTGGGGGAAGGACGTCGGACCCTGATTTGAACTGTATGTGGGGGCGAATCTTCTCTAAGGGTAGTACTTTCGTACGCCTTAGCCTGTTACATAATCTAAACATGGTTTTATTGTTTTCGTTATGTTCTCTGCTTCTGTTTGCTCTTATGTTGTCGTCTGGATTTTGGTCTGATACGGAAAATGTCATGATTGCTTCCTGTTTTTGTTTCGATTGTCTGTTGATCATGCTGTATACACTATTATATTTACTGTTTTCTATCGTGTATTATATCATGATGACGATTGTGAAACTGTGTGATCCGAAATATGATCCAACATGAATGACGAACCCTTTTGAGTGAAAAGATCAGGTGCAATATGTTGGAACAAATAATTGTGCATTAAGCACCTGATCACACTCCATCAGGCCTTGGGCCATGCAACTGGCTGATGGAGTGTGGCACAAATTTTGTGCCATGTGATTGCACTCATGCGGACTCCCTTTTGAGTTCTGGTTGCACTCATTCACACAAGTGTCTCCACAACTTATCAAGAAGGTGAGGGGTGCCTCTTGTTGGGTAGGAGCAGCTAGTGCATGTCACTTTGTGTTGAGATGTTGCAGGTTCAAAACCCAATGATATAGTTGTATAACTGGTAGGGGTCTGCCTATCCTCAGCTTGCCTTTAAAAAAAAAAAAAGTGTGTCCACAACATAGTTCAGATATGACAATGGCATCCCACCAAAGCAGGATGCAAGTAATGTGTCCTACACTGGCAGGACTCTTATATCTCACGTTTGATGCCGGGCCCACCAATAACAGGACACAGGCACAGATAATTGTGTCCAGCCATTGGACTTCCCTCTAAGGCTTAATCAAAGTACTTCCACTAAGCTCAATGTGGTGCGGCAACTGACACTAAGAATAGGCCAAAGATGTGTGCCTAGGATTCTCTCTTGACATAATGGCCAACAACACTGCAGCAGAGATATGTGGTTGTTCAACAATAGTTCACACACACACACACATACAGCTGCAGCAATGGATCATGCAAAGGATCTGCTTCTGTTGTGCACTCACTCACCTCACCTGCAACAGATATTCATCTCTTCTATCAAACACACACGACGTGATAGCACATGGTTGCTCTTCTCAATTCACCTGCATCATAAATTATTGACCCCAACTGTTCAACTAAATGTGTTGTCCTTTTTGCATTGATTGCCATCACAAACCATTTAACCTATTTGGGCAACCAAACACCCCATTACCTAAAGTGCAGCAACATTCCAATATATTAAAAGTGAAAAGCATGGGCTCTTGGCCTAGGATTCCCTTCCATAATTGAGAGAGAGGCACCATTCTTAACCCCAATGTAAACAGTGGCCTCTGGTAAGGTCAAGTGATCACATGCGTGCACAAAAATGATAGAACATGCCTACACATGGTGGCACGTTCGCATTCACACGTGTTTTACAGTGTTTAATAAATGTGAGTGATGTTCCCTGAGGGCAAGGGGTAAGCCCGCAGAGTTTTACCCAGGACAGCGACCTTAAGGCAAGCAGAGGGCCAGCACTAGGGGTGGCAAAACCTGACACGACCCGCCAACCCGACCCGCCAACCCGCCTCTTAGGCGGGTTCGGGTTGGGTTTAAGCCAACCCGTTTAATAAACGGGTCGACCCGCCTAACGCGTTTATTAAACGTGTCAGGTTCGGGTTGGGGGTATGCCAACCCGCCAACCTGGCTGACCCGTTTAATAAACGGGTCGGGTTCGGGTTGAGGTATGCTGACCCGCCAACCCGACATGATTGCCACCCCTAGCCAGCACGGCTAGGTCTCTGATCACAAGGGTGGTTTCTTCGTAAAAATATCAAAAAAAAAAATTGAAGGATGTGGTCACGTGTATTTTGAGTTTGGTTTGTATGACACTTAAAACCTGGTTAGTTGTTAACTCAATTTAAACCTAAAAGACTAAGTTTGACATCCCTCTGGCTCAAACTTGGTTTCACTAAAATTTCAGTTTTTTCAAAGCTGTTTTTTTTATAACTCAAAGAAACCACACCTGGCACGAAGACCTGGTCGTGTTGACTCAGCTTGTCATACCTACGATTAGGGGTGGCAATCGGGTCGGGTTGGCGGTTTGGTGGGTCGTGTCGGCGGGTCAGCATACCTCAACACGAACCTGACCCGTTTATTATACGGGTCGGCTGTGGCAAACACGAACCCAACCCATTTATTAAACGGGTAACCCGACACGCACGGTTAACTCGTTTAATAAACAGGTAGGGTCGGGTAAACGGGTTGGCGGATCGGGTTCAGGGTTTTACATTGAAAAGTTTACGGGTTGGCGGGCGGGTTGGCAGGTTGGGTTCGGGTAAACGTGTTGACCCGACCCGCCTAACCCATTTATTAAACGGGTTGGCGGGTTGGCATACCCCTAACACGAACCCGACCCGTTTAATAAACGAGTTAGGCGGGTTGACCCATTTACGACATGAACCCGTTTAAGCCAAACCCGAACCCGCCTAAGAAGCGGGTTGGCGGGTCGTGTCAGAAATTGCCACCCCTACCTACGATCGTCAAACCGGTGTAAAACTCCAAGGCTAGAACTCCTGCCCCTGAGGCCTATGGGGAATGTCTGCTTGCTCAGAGAGGTGACGTCCATGGAAATGGAACCTTGACCACACGTCTAGTGGCCAATGCCCCACCCCTATGCGCCAACCTCCTTGGGCTATTTGTTCAAAGCTGGGTTCCACCTAGTTTTTGCAAAATTGAGGGGGATGGCAGTTTTTTCAATAAAACCTTAGATTTTAATGTACAAACTTAAATTATGGGTTTATTGTCATACTGTTGATGTCTAGTAAGCATTAATTTTAGTAGTTAATGAGCATGGCCCATTTTCAATTGGAGCACCAACTCTTTTATGAGATGAACAAGTCCTTAACAATTGGTACCCAAGTGATGGTGAAATTAAAATGCATTTTGCATTTTTTTTTAATCATAAAACCATGGATCACAGTATTATTTTTAGACCCTTCCACTTTTAAACAGGTGGGAGTTGTACACTATGTCACAGATATTACTTGTTATCAATTTATCACAAAACAATAAAGTCTCGATCTAATCATGATAAATGCTAAATATCACCTTTACCAATGTTATGACCTTGACAGAATTGAACAGTTTTTATTTTACAAATTTATTTTTATACCATTCTTTTTTTTAATTGTATTAAGACATGTTACACAAAATAACTGAATTTATCACAATTTTCTTCCGCTGCAACAAAATCCCGATTCCAATATTTGTGATTTTGTTGTGCATTATGCATTAGACTAAAAAATAAAAGTAAAAATAAAAATAAAAACAAACAATTTTAATAAAAGGTTCTTTTATCTTCTTCTTCTTCTTTTTTGGTGGGTGCGTAACAGTATCCGCCGATATGCACCTTATTGGCAGAAATTCGATACGCTACAGGCTTGAATCGGCTATTTTTTAATAATTTTAAAAATATCAAAATTACTTTTTTAATATTATTTTTATTATTTTAACACGTATCATGTTATGATTAATACGTTGTAATTTTTTATTATTTTTGGGCCGATACAGAACGATTCAGTTGAGTAAGGGTATGGGCCGATACAGCTGAATCGGTGGCCCAAACTGACAACATTGTGCGGGGTGGTGGTGGTGGTGGTGGTGGTAAGTTTGTACATATGAACCAGGACTTGGAATAATCCGGATTCATTGCGTACACTAAATTTTGTGGCCATCTACATCAGTCAAGTAGCTGTAGGTCCACATGATGTTCAAATCAAACAGTTCACATGGATAGTCTTAATTTCATTCATATGAGCTAATGGGACAAGATACACTTTCTTCCTTTGAAAGGAAAGAACAATAGGATATGATAGCCTAGCCCAGGCTCATGTTCAGCATGACCTGATCTGCTTCCTATTGGGCCTGTGTTTCTGTGTGTAAAAAATAAATAAATAAAATGAGAACAAATGACCCAGTTGCACTGGGCCCAATCTGCCCATGCATACCCCATTAACCAGGCATGCTTAAAGATTAAATTGGGCATAACTTTATGACTAGAGATATGTTTGCATTTTAAAACTACAAAAATTCGAATATCTAAGATTATCCTATTTTTAAATTTGTTTGAAAGCCAACATTATTCTTTAATGGAGAGATACACCTTTAATGATGTCCCCTCTCATCTTTAGTATTTTTTGAGTATTATGCCGGACTAGATCGGGTCAGGCTGCCTGCTATTCTAGTGTGGTTGAACTGGGTCCAGGTGCCATTGGGCCTGATTTAGAAATGGCCAGGCTTGAAACAGGCTGGGTTAGGTCCATTGTGAAAACTAAACAGCGCAGGCTCAAACCCAGCTTCCTTGTCCACTGGATCATGATTAGGCCCATTCTGTCGGTTCTGGGACCAAAAGTTGGGCCCCAACCCGTCCCAAGCAGGGTATCCGAGATGTTGCTTCTATGGTGGTATTGTACCAACATAGCTTACCGTAGTACCCGCTTGATTTTTTATTTAAGGAAATTTAAGCTCTAATCTAACATTTGGATCCTGCCTATTTTATTTATTACTTTTATGTACTAAAGTTGACACAAAGAATTTTAAGGTCTATTAAACATGATAAAACCTTCTGATATAGTAAACAGTTAGATTTTAGATCTATGCAAACAAGAGTGTACCATCCTATGGTACAACACCATATATTTACACGCGCACACACACACACACATATATATATATATATATATATATATATGCGAATGACAACCTCCTCACTGGAAACCCTCCCAAACCTCTCCAATGAAATTTTTTTGGCATTCTTTTTTTTAAATTCTAACCATATAGATGTGTATTTACTATAAATCGACACTTGGATCATGAATTTTTGATAGAAAAAATGGTATTTAGAGCTTAAAAAATTTATAAAAATTGTACACTGTTTATTTTGAAGCTTATAAAAACCTACTCATGTATCAGAATCAAATGCTCCAAGAACTAATTTTTGTAAAAACAAGCATATAAATCACATCTATATGTTCAAAATTAAAAAAAAAAATACCAAAAATCTATTAAAACGTCTATTGCGTCCATTGAAAAGGTTTGAGAGAATTTTCTATTGGGGAGGTTTTCATTTCTCAATATATATAGAGAAATAAATTGGTAGTTGCTCACAAGTTAGGTGCCAAATGATATGTGCTAAATGGGTCTTTCTACCCTTTTAGTAGTTTTTTTTTTTTGCAGTTTCGACCCCATAAATGTGTTGGGCATGATTGATTTAGAGGAATCCACACCTGGAACATGTGTTTTCCATGAAAAAAATGATATTTGAAGCCTTGAAAATTTACAAAGATTTTAAACCATTGATTTTTTGAAACTTATAAAAACCTACCCATGTGCCAGAATCAAACGCTTCAAGAAAAGATCCCTATAAAATCAAGGACATAGATCACATCTGCAGTGTTAGAATTTAAAAATAAAATAAAAGAGACTGAAAAGCCAATTTAGCAAGTTCATTTGGCACCTAGTGTGTGAGCAAATCTCTCTCTCTCTGTCTCTCTCCCTATATATATATATATATATATAAACACTAGGATATGAGAACTCATGTATGAACCGTGATTTTCAAGAGAGAAGTAAAAATGCATATGGGACCCACTGGTACTAACCTCCATGGGTATGGAATCTATGGATCATCATACTAACTTTCACCATAATATGGGTGCGTGATCTTGCATCCAGCTGGATATGGATATGGATAATCAAATCTTTGAAAATCTAGATTGCGTCCTTATCTGACTATATCCAACTCATAAAAATAAACTACTGTGAAATCTAAACATATCCTATCCATATTTTTGTCATAATGCATATCTTTTGCGAACATTAGTTAAAATAAACTGCAGCGAAATGGGTTGTATATGGAATACTCCAGCTTGATATCGGTGGACCTGGATCTGTACAATTCATAACCCGTATCCATGTTTCTTAAATGGATGTGAATGAGAAAATAATCGCAATACTATGTTCAACCCGTATTCAGACTTATTTTTAAGTGGAGCTAAAGTTTTGATATGGACCCGGGATATCTGGATCTGGGGCTCGGTCCTTTTTTTTATCCCACCTGGTTTTATCTGGCCATGCATTTGGATACTGTATCGGATCCTACTAAACCCAACCCGTTTACAAAATTTCCAGCCCGAATTGGCGATAATGTGCACGGACACGAGGAAAGTTGTAGAAGAGGGGTAGGTGGATCCGTGGAAGGGGGTATAATGGATTCTATGCAAATCTTAAAATGTCATTCATATCCCATTTCATTTTTACTTCTATTTATATTGGCACCATTCTGAACAGCCACTATATATGGCAATATTTACACAACATGCTTCATAGGATATGGCAATGCATGTCATGTGTGAAAATTGTATGGATCTATCTTAATGAAAATGGACCTAGGTCTGTGTTGGATTGAAGATTTGAGATCCTAGGGTCTCAAATACATGGGCATCTGGCCCAACCCTCCTTCTCCCATCGGACTAGAGATTCGTGTATTTTGAATGGTATCGGAATCACGGTTTTGAACCGAGGTCCGAAATCCCATGTTTGCAAAACTCTAATCTAGCATGAACTCCATATCAAATCAGACCATTTTGAAAAACCAAAGTTTCCAAACTCCTTTTAAATATGCCCCAAAAGGGTTTGGCTTGACCCGGCCTAAGCGGCGAGATCGGCAGTTTAGGTTCAAATCTCATGGGTGTCATCTCTTGCCCAAGCCTAAGCGTGGCAACTCCCTAAGAGCAAAGGGGTAAGCCCACAAAGTTTTAAGTGATCATAAGTATGACAGGTAGAACCAGTGCGGCTAGATCTCTGCTCTTGAGAGCGGTTTCGCCATGTAAATATATATATATAAAAAAAAACTCTAAATATATTGGGTCTCTATTGAAAATCAACACTCTTTTTCTTTGAAAAAAAAGATTCATGTGTTTGCATTGTCGTCGTCGCAGTAGGCCCCACAAAAATACCCCATAATGTGTGTCTCCACACACAACGACTTTGCTTTCTAGGCTCTATAAGCAAACACTCTCCGCCGAAGCCCCCTTCACTGAATTTGACAACCATGGAAGTAAAGGGAGTGGGTGGGGTCTAGTTGAAAATATGGTTCTCTTTTTGGCTAGGAAAGGGAATCCCTTGTTTGCATTCTTGAGGTAGAAGCCACAAAAACCGAATAGGTGCCATACATTTTCGCAAAATCCCTCTGGTTTCCAAGGCATGCAAATGCACTCCATGAGAAAAACAAAATCCAGGTAAAAACTTTCTTCGCTTCTTCCATGCAAAGAATGCCAGCTTGACGTGAGAAAGCACTTTGCTAATGCTACCAATAGTACAAAACTGATTCCATTATCACTATACCCTGTAATTTGTGTTTGTTTGATCCGTTCATAAGGGCAAAATTGTCATTCAAATATGAACTCACACAAATGCGAGAAATAGAATAAAACCTAAGGACATGTTTGGAATCTACACTTTGGGATGGCCGTTTATGCAATTGGTGTTCTCGAGGCCAAATCTTCGTCAAACGCGGATGGTGGTAGGGATGGCGGGGGATGGAGGGACAACGCCCCCCCCCCCCCCGCCCCGCCTCACCCGGTTTGGACCAGGGGATGAAGGGTATGAAACGGGGATGGAGGTTGGTATGAAGGTTAAAATCTATCCCCATGCGAGGATGGACTTATGCTTCCCCCCGCCCTGTTCCGTCCCGTCTCAATCCCTGTGCCCCGCCCCGCCCTGTCCCCCAATCCTTTAAGGAATGACTATACACTAAGGGAAAACGGGGCCCGCCCTGCCTCACCCCGTTTGGACCGGAGGACATGAAACAGGGATAGAGGCGGGGGTGAAGGTTAAAATCCATCCCCATGCGGGGATGAAGGTTCAGATTTTGAAATGGGGCGGGGGTGGAGACCTTGTCGCCCGCCCCGGTCCACTGCCATCCCTGAATGATGGTCCCGACTCCAGTTTGGAATCTCCGCTCTAGGATGGACATTTATGCATTTGAGATAAGGAAGTGAGGCCCTTTCTCCTTTGTATTTACATAAAATGATGGATTTGGCAGCTACCGTAGCTGACAAAGCAGCTGTCACTTCCTCAAACGCATAAACTTCATAAACGCGCATCTCAGCTACACATCCTAAGGTTTTGTGTTTAAAATCCTAGGGTTTCAAACATTCAAAGACAAGTCTTCCTTAGGTTTTAAATATTGAAGACAAGTCTCTAACTCAAACAAAAACTTGATTGCTTGCATTTAGGGGAGGGCATCCGGCTGGCCCAGCCGGGCCTAAGCTCATTTAGAGCTTGGCCTATCGGGGTTTAAGTGTGGCTAGTCCATGACTCGGCCCATTGACCCCTTGGGACAATGTTTAGCGGGTTACTTCAGCTTGGCCCAAATTCATTTGTACATTATTTCTGAATGCGTAATTCTTAAATAAATAAATAAATCAAGTCTCATGCACCCAACCAATTATCTTTATATTTTTTACAAAATTAATATAACTAATTAGGTAAAATAGTAATAATAAATAACTTAACTTTTCATGTACCCCACTAATTATATTTTTAGTTTCAATAAAATTAATAGCTTTTGGTCACAATATCAATTGACCACACATTATAACAAATTTGACCAATTGATTTTTTTTATAGTTTTGCCCTTTTGTTGCCTTAAAAATTAGGCACCTTGATTAAGACCACTTGTGTACATGAAAATAAAGCACCATGTAAATTGTCATCTCAAAAAATTAGGCACCAGGCTTTTGATCAATATGCCTAATTTTTTAGGCAACAAAAAAACAAAATATTAAGAAAAAAATTAGTCATATTTGTTATATTCTCTATTTCGCAGCCAGTTAATATATTGAACAAAAAATAAACACCATCTACATCATTGTCTGTTTTTTTTTTAAAAGTTGGTGTATGAAAACTCTGAAAAGCGTTTGGTAGGGAAAGGATAGCTACATTATGCTACTCGTCTTTTGCATCTGTGTGTGTGTGTGAGAGAGAGAGAGAGAGAGTAGTGAAGAGCAAATAAATATTTGCAAAGTAACTCAAACAGTCACTTATGTAAATTTTCAAAATGTTCGCCGTTTTAAAAGTAAATTTTCCGTATGATATCGCCAATCAGGCAATCATAAAAGGGATATATATGACCTTTTAGAAATTTAAAGGGACATTGTCAGGTCGAATTAAAGACGAAAATTACGGGAAGCGCACTCTTCTCTCTCTCTCTCTCTGTGTGTGTGTATCTGCTGCAGGGTATAAATGGGAGCGATCGTTGCACACAAAGAGGGCGTGAGAGAGCAAGGAGGCACGCGTAAGCACCGCCATAGTATCTGGCGGAGAGAGAGAGAGAGAGAGAGAGAGAGAGAGAGAGAGAGAAAAGATGGAGATGACTTCGGTTGGGCGGTACATGGCCTACTCACCGTCGCCGTCTCCGGCGCCTCATTCCCCTCACATCTCCGGCATTCGCTCCGCCACCGCGGCTCTCGTAGAGCACGACAAGTATGCCATCTCCTTTCTCTCTCTCTCTCGTCAGAAATTTCGGGACTTGATGGACTAGATGAGTGATTTTTGCTCTGATCTTGATCATTCTCGCCCTAGTTTTTCTCTGGGATTTTTCCTCCTTTAGTTTTCGACGTGGGAAGAATCGGATCATCGACATGGAAAGACTCGGATATCATGAATCGGATGATGGATTCTTCTTTTTCTCTTTTGTTTTTTTGTTTGTTTGTTGAGCTTTCAGCATATTTTCTCTTGTTGACAGAAAAAATATTTACGCTCACACGTCGTTTCGTAGATTTGACAGGAAAAACAATGTTTTTTAAGCTTATTTTTGTTATTGATTTTCTCTTTCATCCTCGTATTTGTGTTGCCTACGCGAAAATGTATCGTTTTGTGTATCGGATGGATGATTTTTCTTTTTTCCTCTTTAAAATTTGGCCTAGATTGTGTTTCCTCTTTATCTATGGAATTTCCGTGCAAAAGTCTCTGCATTTCATGGTTTGCATGATCGATTTTTTTCTTAGTTAAACTGCGCGTTGGATCCTGTTTTCTCTCATTTTCGTAAGGTCATGAAAAATGGTGGAGTTCCATGGATCGGACGATTTTCTTTCTGGTGTTTGATCTTTGCGCGTGCAGTCTCTTTTTTGTTGGAAAATTTGCTCGGAATTTGCAGTCTTTTGGACTCCTTTCGCTGCTTATTTTAGGCTTTCATTTTGCCTAATATTTTTCAACTTTATTTTGTTTTGCTTTATGGAAACACTTG
This sequence comes from Nuphar pumila, assembly GCF_984573655.1. Taxonomy (NCBI): domain Eukaryota; kingdom Viridiplantae; phylum Streptophyta; class Magnoliopsida; order Nymphaeales; family Nymphaeaceae; genus Nuphar; species Nuphar pumila. The sequence goes on along the minus strand of NC_143264.1, from coordinate 1,152,600 downwards.
ATCCTATTTCCTGGTTATAATTTATTTCTATTTAAATATCTCCCGTTGGTTAATTTTGAAAGTGGCCATCTTGATCTATTGCTTGTCTCCTGAAATAATTTTCTTAAATTTTCAATGAAATGGAATGCAGCGGTTAATCCACTGCTGGCTTTGTGTTTACTTGCACAGATTTTCAATGAAGTGGAATGCATGCGGCTAATACACTGCTGGTTTTGTGTTTACTTGTGATTTGACTTGTGTATTATTTTCTTTGTCTTTTTTAGGTCTTTTCCTTGTTGTTTAAGTTTCGAATTTAGTTTTCCCCCTTCGATGGAGCCTGTCGATTCAGATGGGATGGATGATCAATTATTATCATTTTCGTTTTCTTTTCCTTTTTTTCTTTCTTTTGTCAGAGACTTGTATATGCAGGTTTTTTTATGTATCCATTACTCATTTTATTTAACACTTAGCACCTCTTCTATGGGGTAATGTGGTGATTATGTTGCTGGTATGTAGGAGTTTTAGTTTACTGCATAATGGATGTTATGCTTTTGCATTATCAAATTTCTAAGATATTCTCAAATTGCTGATTTCTGAGAGATCAGACATGCAGACAGAAGAAGAAACATATGTATCCTATTTAGTACAAATTATGTCAATATTTTATGTACTCATTCTTACTTAGTGGAGCCAACTATTGGCAGATACCTGTCTGATTTGCTGGCTGAAAGAGAAAAACTTGGACCTTTTATGAAAATTCTTCCGCACAGCTGCAGGGTCTTGAATCAGGGTGAGATATTAGTTTTGCAAATGATCTTATCTCATGGAACTTGGTTATTGTTCTTTGAATCTTGAGTGTCATTGCTTACCAATAATTTGCCACTTGCCGTCCTTTTATGTTGCAGAGTTATTTCTGTTATTCTGATTTGATGCTGATTTTACTTTGAATATTTATATATTGTGCATTCTTGAAGTTTGAAATCTGTTGGATGATGTATAAATTTTGACATGGTGGATGTTAATGTATATACAGTGTTTGTGTTTCACTATCATTTGTTTAAGATAATTGTTTACTCGCATTTGATTAGTTTCAACTGCTGTGGATTCCAGAATTGAAGAAAAATGAATCAGCTAATATGTTAAGGAGGAAATAGGAAGAATGACCAGTGGCTTTGAAGGGGATGTTATAATCATGGGGGCATTACTGGAGTAAATTATTTTTTGGCCCTTGGTTAAAATTTCAGTCTTGAATTCAGAGATCTGAGGTGAATTATAACTCCCTATTCGTTCTGATTGAAATTGATCAGAAGCCAGGACATGGAATGCTGGGGAGCACCAACATGCACATTACTGTTGGGATAACCCACAAACTACCGTCTTATATTTGTATAAAGGTGCGAACATGTGAGAGTAATTGTTAATCAGCTAAATCCATAGTTAGGTGTTTGCTTCCTGATTAACAGTGTTATTAAAAACGCGCCTCAAGGCGCAAAAAGCGCGCCTCGCCTCAAGGCGAGGGGCTTTATGCCTTGAGGCGCACATACAAAGCGCAAAAGCTCCAAGGCGTGCGCCTCATGCGCCTTGAGGCACACACCTCGAGGCGAGGCGCGCCTCAAGCCAAGGCGTACACGCCTCAAATGTTTTAGTCAAATGAGGGTCAAAGCCCTCATTTGACCAAAAAATAGGGTTTTTTTAATCAGTTTTAACCAAGTCGAGGCATTTACCCTCTGTTCTCCCGCCTGCTCTCCCTCTCTTCACGCTCCTCCTTTGCCACCGTCGCCCACGTCGCCACCACTTCCACTGCTGCACCCGGTCGCTCTCCCTCTCCCAGAGGTCAGGTATGTTGTTTTCCCTTTCATTCTCTCTCTCTCTCTCTCTCTCTCTCTCTCTCAGAAAAGGAGGTTTTCCAAATTGGAGCAATTCAATCAGGAGCAGAACACCAAATTCCTGTGAAATATGACTGATTTAGGCTAATTTTGGCGGATTGTTGTGCTGTCAACTTGCAACCAGCTTGCTTGAGTTGCCCGTGTCAATCCATGCAACTATGTGGTCTACTAAGTCTTTGTTGCCATCAGGTGTTGGCAGGAACCAGGTGGTTTTGATTGTTTTTGAACGAACTGGATGATGTTAGTGAGCTGGTATCCATTCATAGTAGTGTCGAGTGATCTTGGTGGTCATGTTAGGATTGCACTGAGCTTGGCCTGCTCAGCCTTGTTCATTTGGGTCAAATCCAATTAGAGATCAGACTCAGGTGTTGGTGCTGACCCGAGCTTGAAACCATGACAAACAGAGCCAACAAGTAGATCTCAAGTTGGATTCATATGAAAAGTATTGTATCTTTTAGCATTGTTAGTAATAGGAATCGACATGCTGGATCACCCCTTTTCAAACCACATACTCCATTCAAATGCTCTACGGCATTGTGCATGACATAAGAATCTTGTAAAAAAATATATAATATATGTTTAAGAATTGACTCACGAAGTTGTGCTCCCTTTGCACATGCTCATCTTGACAACCCTTCATGATCAGCTCGTGGCTTGGCTAATTGAGCCCCTTTTATGAGATCTTAAAATTAGCTGAATTGGACAAGCCACAGGCTGCTCGACTCATTCCCATCCCTATATTACAAGATAATAGTAGCTATAGAAAATGGTGACATCAAACATGGTTATTTTATAAAAATAAGCAGAGAGGCAGACCATTTGCTAATATTTTGGGATGCTCATGCCATTGTTTTCTCTACGTATCAGTGTCTTTTGTACACTTTTTACATTGGTATAAAAAATTTAATATAATCTATGTGATGTGGTCCCTTCTACTAGGCTGTTGTTTTGGTGTTGAACTCATACAAATACCAGTCACCAATATTGACTATATTTTGAAGGTATCATGATGTCAATGTTTTTTTCTGCAACAACTGATAAAAATGTGAATGCATTAATGTTATTTTTACATGTTAATCGCATATTTTTTCAGTATTTATTTGAGATTTTTTATTTCTTGTTGGTTGTTGCTTCATCAATAGAGAATTTTTTAGTTATTTATAATTTTAGATAGTTTTTTTAAGTTAGTTTTTTTTTTAAGCTTACACTTTACGCCTCACCTCAGATTTTGGTGGAGCGCCTCGCTACGCCTCAACGCTTTTCACAACACTGCTGATTAATAATGCATGGAACATGAACGCTAGAGGGCCACTATTCTTAGGTCACATATGGGTAGAGAACCACATGATTTGGTGAATGGGAGAATATAGTATACTGGTTTATTTGCTTCTTATTCATAAGCTACATTCATAAAATTAACAGAATGATTTAGTATTAGTGTTCTTTTCTTTGCTGTATGTAGATTTTGTTTTCCACTTGTGTCATGTGAAAATTGTTTTCATATCTTTTAGATAATTAATTTAAGGTTTAACCAATATTTATATGTAAGGATAATGTGAAATCCTGTTCTTTTTTCGTTTCTTTTTTTTTGTGGGAGATAGAGAAGGTGGAGTTACCTATTAATCTTAAGTTGTTGTGTCCAAACCATGCAATGGATGTGCTCCAGCTAGTCTATTAGGAAAGAAAATCTATTCATAAATAAGTTATGCTGACACAAATAAAGATCCCAGTTCAAATAAAGTTGAGACACTTAAGTAGTATAAAATGTAATTAAAAACTTCGAGGCATGTTGAAGTGAACAGTGGTCCCCAAAAGCCTCTTAAGTGCTACAGAAAATATTAGGATTAGTTACAAAGTGATTAGTTAGCAATTTAGCATTTGATTCCAGCTTCCGAATGTAGCAAAGAGTAACAGAGAGACCATGTTCCACATATTGTTCATTTAGATGTTAAGGCTCAAAACAGTATGGTACAAAACACCAATTCTTTGTCAAATAGTTCTATGAAGGAAACACCATCCATGTTTTAATGTATAATTGGGATGAACATGAAACCCATATGATTTAAACTAGAAGATCTGAAGGTCTCTTGCTATGCTGTTGTTTCAAGAGGAGAAATTGCATTTTGTTTTATCCACTGAGAGATTTATTATGTGAAGCTGGTCATGCTTACATTGGAAAACAAGCATGCTCAGTTTTCTTTAGGAAATGAGCTTTCTGGTGGGATATAGAAGTGGAATAACTTCCTTCAAGCAAGTGATGGCTGAAAACTGGATGGGTGTTTCTCAATTCTCAATGATTGAATATTAAAAGGTTGGATCACCATTTATTTTCACCAGAAATTGGCATATTGACACTTGTCCTCTTTCCTTTCTTACTATATAACAGTGAGGAGATGCCCTGTAACTATAGATTTCCTGCCCACAAATTAGACAGGCTCTCCACTTCTAGTTGAATAAGAATAGAGGGCGGAAGTATGTGAAATCCATGCTGTATCACTAGTGACCTGTCAAATAAGAATAGAGGGCGGAAGTATGTGAAATCCCTGCTCTATCACTAGTAGACTTGACTTTATCTACAACACTTGCTGAAAGTCACTTGATTATCCCCAACATGACCTCATTGGCTCTTGAACAGTATAGAAAAACTCAAAACCATGTTAGCAATTTGGCATTAGCCTTTTTACTCTTGCTTTATGATAGCAATTTGTTTCTTACTGCCAGTTGACTGGATCCAATGCATGAATGCACGTGAATTCATTGGTCTCAACATGACTTCTCAGCCATTTTTTTGCTATTTAGTAAATTTTCCTACTTGAAATAGAAGGGTTGCATTTTTAATTTTTAAGCTTTTATACCAACATAAAATAGTCGCTGTAGATGTGAACCATCGAATAAATGCGTAGAACATGGGATGCTGCCAGAGTTTCTGTGGGTAATATGAGGTGTCAGAGTTATAATTGTATATGCCATGATTACTAGAAGCTTGATGTTAGAATAGAAGCTCACTAAAGAAGTACGAAGTCTGATGCCTCCCAAAGTTGGGAAGCTTCTCGTGAAAGCACTCATAGCATACATGGAAGCGTGATTCTCTTTTCTGGACTAGCATGATAGATGACAGACTATAGTTGGTAATCATGAATCCTCATTGTTTGAGCCGCAGTACCTGTGAACATTTTTTTTTACCATTTGGTGGTTGTGGGTGCCTCCCTCTCCTTTGTGTGTGTGTGTGTTTGGTTAGTCATAGAAAAATAAGAGGAAATCTAGTTGCAAGGCTTCATTTATTTTATGCAAGTGATGGGAAGAAGAAAATGGACATAAATGAGTAGCATCCTTGAGGGTTGGTCACCATCGACTGTTGATGAGAATGCTAAAATTGCTTTGGATGTGGATGGTGGTGGTAGTTTTTCTTAAATGCACTTGTGACGTCTCTGCTCACTGTTACACAGTACATTTGAAAATACAAAGAAATTCATTTTTAAGTACTTTATTGAATGTGGGGGCATTTGGATGGCCCTTTGACCTTGGAAAAAACACATTGCTGAAAATTCAGGAGAGGAGCTATATTTGGGCCAAGAGCATATTATGCAACAGTGTTTCATACTCCATGGATTATTTGGTGTATCATGAGTTTGTTTGGGCATACAAAGGCTAGACATGGCATGGATTACAGACACTTGGTTGTGACTATGTAGTGAGTTGAATGTATGTACGCTCAGTTACTAGTAGCAATAAGTTGTGACTCATGCCTTGTGTGACCTTGGCATTAATATTTAACGAGTTCAATTTATGGTCAATTTGGAGTTGGGAGGTAAGTATCAAGACAGGATGCTTCATTGGGTAGCTGTGGCCAGCCAGTTTGGTTCCATATCTTCTATGGTTTCATTTTGAGAGCGTTTTCTTAATCTAAATAATTGTGTTTATCATGAGTGGTCATGATCTTGTGCTTCTTTTGTCATTTAGCTATTCCAGGTATCATGGTTAACTATTTTAAGGTCAATCACATGAACTTGGATGGTAGTTTACAAGTGATTATTGGTTTTCTATTCAACTCTACCAAACTGGAGTTTTCTATTTGGAAGTGGCATGACAAAATTTTTGGCAACAGTCATGTAGTGTTTTTTAAAAGTACAATCCAATTAAAGAACAGCATCAAATTATGTGAAACATAAATAGTACATTTACTACATTTCTTGCTTGCTGGGGGAGTGATTGTTGCTGGTCACAGCCATCCTATTTTAACCAGAATAGGACTTGACATGCTTACAGCAGACCTGGTTTGGGTAGTATTTTAAATGGGTTCTGTGCTTCTGCATCCTGTTGTTATGCCAACCTGTTCTAACTCTGTATACAATTATCTCATCCTCTACTGAAAACTAGCTTTTGTTATCAACATTGTGACTAGTTGATATTGCACCATCCCAGATTTATAGAACATGTCAAGTTTTAGACTTCTTTCAAATTGATTTATGAAATAGTTCATTTTGAATTATGATGTTATCTATTTCTATTGCACATTATCAGTAATATGTAGCCTGCTATATTATACTGTCTATGACTACTTTCTGATGTAACTAAATGATGAGAGAAGCACAGACTTTCCTGCAGATATTTTTCAACCAAAATTATATTTTATCTGACACTGATGTTTGGGAAGTTTACAAGTGTTTTAGAATACCTGATGCGTTCAATGGAGACCCTTCATTCTCTTTTCCCTTTTTATAAAGCTTTTTATTAACCTATGGATGGTTTTTTTTGTTTTTTTTCTTCTTTTTAAACTTGTCCCACATGATACTTCCCTGATGTATCCATTTTTACCAGCTAATTCTTGAATACATGCTGACTGTTATCTCTTATTGAAATTGAAATTTTTGAAACAGAAATATTGCGTGTAACTACACTGTTGAGGAATGCATCGTTTTTAGATCAGACTGGGCTTGAACATGCTAGCCCACTGACTTCTGGAGGATTATTTTCAAATGGTGGAGCAGATAGGAATGTATGGGCAACAACATTCCAATCAGAAGTACGGATACTAACCATTAACATAACTCCTCTTTCCTGCTAATTTACTCGCTTCAGTAAGATTCCAGACATTTTCATACTTTAGTGCTAACTTGAATTCAGTTTTGGATAGGAGTTCTCACGTTTTAAGTTTGCTTCTATTTGATTGACTACTAGAATTGACAACTTTGCTTAGAAAACGTGAATTACTTTGAAATTTTAGATGCATCTGGGATCTACTCCTTTGATGGAACGAGTATTTAACTAATTAATATTCTTATTTCGGATGAATAAAAATGATTGTCATGCCCTGTCAAAAGGTAAGAAGTGAGGGTATTCCATGTATTGAAGTTAGGCAAAAGGTAGATGCAGTTCAGAATATCTATGTTGTTGGATGAGCATGAGCACAGTCTAATGGATCTATGGACTAGATTAATGTTCTAATTTATTGCTAAGATGCATCCTGAGATGCTGCCTCTTTGATTTTGAGCAAAGAGGAGAGTATGTGGAAATGGCAAAAAACTAAAAAGGAGTCGCAACATAGTTTGTTTTGTATGTGTATGTAACCTAAGATGGTCAAGGGGGTTAGATTGCCATGAACTACATGTAGGCTTTTGTTGGGCCATGTTGATGCAGCAAGCCAGGGTGACAACCATCTCTGACTTGCTCTTACTTTAAGGTGGAACAACAATGTTGAATCAGCTGTCTTTGGGGCTCTTGCTCCTTGCTTCTTGCTGACAGGATGGGTAAGAACCTAGTCTCTTGTTAGGAGTAGAGCATTGACATTTAACGTCATCTGGTTAACCCCTCTACAGGATACGATACTGGTGGACCTGGTTTTGCTGCTCTGATACATCTGTCATAACTCCGGAATTATGCTTTTGCATATAGATTATAAAGACCTTGCCACTCAATAAGACAATGTAGATGTTTAGTGGTTGAATAGGCTAAGAGTGGACAATGAACGTAGTTGGTATGCCTGATTTAGTAATCACTGATATTTTCATTCCTAAATCTGCCAACTATCCTGTATTTTTTCACCTTTTACTAATTTAAATAGTAGTTACTACTTGATTTTGCTCAATTAAGTTTACGCAACTAGATTGGCTTCATTTGCTTCTGTTAAAATTTTGGCTTTTTCTTCCATTTTCTGCTTTTTCCTATTCTTCTAATTCTCCTTGGACTTGTTTTGCAGAGGCTAGGAGGAATGATGCAGTCACCTAGTCATGGGTGGCTTAGTGCACAAGGATGTCCATCAGGCATTGTTTGCAAGAAATCATTTAGGATGGACATTCCTGTGGACAAATATCCTAATGTAAGTGATCTCTCTCTCTCTCTCTCTCTCTCTCTCTCTCTCTCTCTCTCTCCTGAGAATTATGTTGTTGATGCAGTACAACTTTGTTGGGCGCCTGTTGGGTCCTAGGGGAAATTCTCTTAAGCGTGTGGAAGTTACTACTGAATGCTGTGTCTTGATTAGGGGTCGTGGTAGTATCAAAGATCCAGCTCGGGTAATTATATCTTTTTCTGCATAACTTTCCTATCCATGTTTTATATTTATACTTGGTAGCAGAATGCAAAGACATTACCGCTGTAGGACACCTGCTCGAAATTGATAAACTGAAACTTTCAGAAGAGGTAACCTGGTCTTGGTAGCTGCACAAAAAGTAATTTGATGCCAAATTTGAGCTTTTCTTGAACTTGGATTTACTTGAGTTGATGTGGTGCGTGACCTGGTTTTAAAGAGTATTCGGAGTGGTATTATGAACTTTTTTTGGGCCAACCAATGTACACTTAGATAAGCTTGTGGTTTTCTACAAGGGGATAAACATTTGTACTGTAAATTGAAGTATTTAAATCAATTCATCCATACTGGCCAAAAGCATATTGTATCCTGTGGATAAATGGTATCTGAACAATCCTCGGACAGCTGTTCATGAATCTTATAAAAGATGAACCTGTAGCTCGGGGACAATCATCTCATTGCCATGCATTTTTCGACAGGAAGAGTTGATGAGGGGGAAGCCAGGTTATGAACATCTGAATGAACTACTGCATGTAGTTGTAGAAGCCGAATTGCCGGTTGAAATAATAGACGCTCGCCTGATGCAAGCACGTGAGATCTTGGAAGACTTGCTGAAGCCTGTGGTATGTTTTGTTGTTATATTATTACTAATTCTGATCTTCTGGTCATGTACTCATGTCACGTTGAGCTATTCTACAACTCTCTGCAGGATGAGTCTCAAGACTATTACAAGAAACAACAGCTCCGAGAGCTTGCTATCCTGAACGGAACGCTTAGAGATGACAGCTCCCAAATGTCGGGATCTGTTTCTCCCTTTCACAACAGTCTAGGGATGAAGAGAGCGAAGACAAGGGGGTGAAGGTGGCATTATGGAGCCTCTGATCTGTTATTTACTGCAAGCTACCATTTCCGCAAGAAGCTGTGTCATCCGTTGGTCACATTGTTGAGTGACTTCAGATGCCGATACTTCGAGTCCTGAAATCCTACCTTGTTGGTGTTAGTCTGCTACTTATCAGGGTGATGGTGATTGTGGACGAGACCGGTTTTGGTTGTCGGTGCTAATGCGTAGCAAGAGACTGGGTCATTAAAAGTGACATGCTTTTGTGGTATTGTTGTAGTTGTTGAGAGTTACAGTTTTGATGTATTTGTTTAGTGTCAGAGACGCATAAGTGTGCCATTTGTGTACAAAAGAGAGATGCAAGATGCCTCTATGAGTAGCTGGTTTAAGTTTCGGAGGCCGAGTAGCGAACTGGCAATTCTTTCTTGGGATTCTCTCAAGAACGTGGTGTTAATTTTCTATCATATGAGATCGTGTGTTAATTTATCGCCTAACTTGTCATCTTTGATATTCTCCTATGTTCCTCTACAATTTCATATCATAGGAAAGGCTGGCACGGGTTTCTCTTGGGTACCCAACTCAGATCATGCCCAGATATCTGGGTATCATCATAAAAAATGTTGCCTGAACTGACCTGATTTTGGGGAAAAAAATGACCGATGTTCAAAATTGCAAATATCCGACATCTTTAGGACTTTTGCAACTCTGAATTGAGGCGTTATTGCCATAAAATTGTACCACCTGTCGGTTAGGTTTAATTCTCGCTTAAATTTAGAATAGCTGTTACTGAAACCACAAAAATTACAAATGTTTTACACTTTCGTAATATATTTACAAAACACTTCTTGCAAAGATCTTATTTTTTTCTATGTATTTCTTAAAATCACATAAATGCAAAATCATTTACTACTAAATTCATAAATATATTACTTAATATATTGAATAATCTTGCATAAATTTATTTGTAAACCTCTTTTTATCGTAAATATTGCATTTAAATATTTATAAAATTATGATATTTTTTATAAATTTTTTGAAACATATATAAACCCGTTGTGATCTTCAACTTGTTTATTTTTGCATAATATAAGTTTTTTTTTTGTCTTTTATCTCCAACTAGTGATTCCCATCATTCCTTTCTTTCAACTATTTTTAACTTGTTTGCATATATCATACTTTTTCATATATACTTTTTAAAATCTTGTGAAGTATATTTGCAAAAATTTTATTGATTGATAAAAAATTGATAATTTTGTAAAACTGTTTCTTTATGTATAGACAGATTAACATAAAATTAAATATAGTTTGTATGCAAGAAATCAGACAACTTAAAGTAACCATTACAAAGTTATATTCAATACGTGTGTTTCACTACAAAGTTATAATCAAATTTCAATTACAAAGTTTAACTTGATCCATTCAATTACAAATATAAGTTTGATCTATCACAAATGCGCATAATTATTCACAGCTCAACTAGCTGGACAAACTTTGTTGGTATCTTTTTAATCGATAGCTCTGTTTTTTTATTGTCTTTCGCACTCTTTGAAGTCATTTTCTTGATGTACTTGTAAAACTTGATCATACAATTCTTTATGTATGTGATATCTTGTTGAAAATAACCCTTTATTAGCAATAACTAACTATAACGAACATCTCAAACGAGTGAACAACTAATATATAAACACATACCTGCGTGAAGTTCAATCTCAAGTTTCTGCAAAAGTACTATATATATTGTATGAAAAATATATCATAGTTGTACCTGTAAAATGATGAAATACTAAGTAAAATATATGTACATTTACGAAATGAGTTAACAAACAAATGCAAAATAATTATTCATTCTCTTGTTGAGGAATACCTTTCATGGTCTCTGTCGTCCAATCTTTGTAATAGTCAAATTCAATTACGCTAAAAAAAATAAGCCTATAACATATATGTACGAAAAGGGGATAACAAACATACACAAAAAAGTGAGTACATTATTGAGTAAGTTATATTATTGTACTATTTGTTTGAGATTTTTATCTATAAAATATGTGTTAAGCGTAGAATTGTACAGCCTGAAATCCTTTTCGTTCATGTTCAGTTTTCAAAGAACCAATGTTCGTTGTCCCAGTTGAAAGGAATTAAGAGTTGCAACATAAATTTAGTGCAACGCCATTTCGCACGTAAAAATTTATTTGTAAGTTATCGTGAAAAGTTATGTAAAAACATATCTTGTCAGCATTAACAAAATGATACGGCAAGACGTTGCTCTCCTAGCAGTCAACTATCCCACTTTGTGCCCTTTACTTGTGACTATTTGTTGTAAACAGACAAGGTCTAGTAGTTAATTTGAATTAATCAGTAGTAAAACAATATAAACATCGTCTTTCGAACTCACAAAGAAATACAAGATAAGGTAAAGGGTCTTCGATAAGTAGTCTCTTTCTCTATCCTCATTGTGAGCCAGTTGAAGATTTTTTACGAATCGTACTAAATGCTACATGGTAAATCCAGTGTCTTAATAAAAGAACAAACAAAACATGTAAAAGTAACAAAAAAATAAACAAAAGAACGTGCAAAACTAACTTACGTCACTTGCCAAGAGAGTTTTTTTGCCAAACTCATACTCTTTCGATTCTTAACTATTCTTTTTATAATTTTTTTTCTCATTAACCTCTTTTTAACAACAAAATAAATTATATACGATTAATATCAAATATATACACATAATTTAAGATATTGATTATACTTGATGTACGACCAATTGTTTATTGTTGTTCGAACTTCAACACTTTTGAATTCCTTTATGAGAACGTGTACGACTATATATATCAAACTACTTAAATATACACACAAAGAAGCAATTAATTAAAAAATATTAGATATATACATAAAAAAGTAATTAATTAAACAATAATGGATATACACACAAATAAATAACTAATTAAACACCATATACATATTGTAATTTGTGCTTCCATAATATTTATTTTCTCAAAAAGTTTAATAGTATGAGACAAAGCTTTTAAATAAGTAAAATTAGGAGCTTGTTACGTATGGCAAAAATCCATGAATTGAAGCTCTCTGTTATATTAGATGTTAAGCAGTCATATATTTTCATTGGAAAGTGATAGTTAGCACAATATTTCGGTTTCACGTTAGTGACAACATAATTGTATGTATCTATGCTTTGTTCCTTAATTTTGTCAAGAAAATAATTGTATTGTTTTTTATTGGTTGCTCAATTTGTATTTCATCAAAGTGCACGGAGTGGTGAACCAAATTTCTTCAAAAAATTATTCATCAAATGCTTCATGTAAAATTCAACATGACATGTATATGTAAAATTCAACATGACATGTATATGTAGGAGACAACATACTCTAAACTCGTCAAAGTGTATGAATTTATGCTTTAGGCACTCTAAAAATCATGCTCATGAATCATTTGACTCATTATCAACAAGTGCAAATGCTACCAAAAATATCTCACCGCAAGGATCAATAGTATGGGCTGACAACAATATACCTGCACATATTTTTTTTAAGAACATGTCATCTACCATAAAAACTAAATGGCGTCTTTTAAAAACCCATCGATGCTTAGCCGAAAGGATAAGAATATATACTAAAATGGATCTTTCATATCAGTCTTAATATACTCTATTGATCATCGATTAGACTTCATCAGATGATCCAAATAGGCTAAAAGAATCTTGAATGACTCTTCAAATGAAACATATAATGCAACCTTAGTGTGTTCTCATACACGCCATTCTTGTTTGTAACATTCATACCTTCCTTGCGACCGATATCATTCATGATTTCTATTGAAGTTATCTTTGGGTTATCATGCATGTATTTATGAATAACACTTGGAAACCACTTGTAATGCATTTTCTCTACTATAAGGTTGTTTAGTGATCCACCACATGTATGTTCGCTGTCATACCTCTTCACTTGAAAAAAACTTGTTTGTCGTACCTTTATGCAATGAATCTTCCAGAGGCAGTCAACAGTCATATGCGTGTTTTTCATCATGCATGTGATAATGGCTCTGTTATTGCAATCCTTTAAGAATTTTACTTTATAGTTATTACATGATCACATGATTTTTCAAAAACTTGAGGCAGTGCTGAAGATCATTAAACCTTTTGTCCAAAGCAATTTCTCGATCGTTTGAATGTATTGATTTTCATTACGCAATTGCTCATACAAATCAGATGTCTTCGCTTTAATAATTTTTAATTGCTCTTCATTGTATGAGAACTCATTTAATGAAAATCAAGAGTTCACATTTTCAATGTCATTGGTGCATCACTTTCACCCACCCTTATTTTTCTCATGTCATCATTGTCTTCATCCTTTCTTATCGACATGATATATTTATCATCATCGATATCATCCGATTGTTCACTGTCAGCATGATCACTGCTACCACTAATTGACTGTTTGATAGAATCGACTAAATAAAAAAAATATTAGTTATCGCTTCATTTGCTTCCATGCATACATCATTCCTGCATTTTCAGCATTTAAGATTAACCATCAAAATATCACATTCATCATCACACATCCATTTCAATCATAAATTACATCAAAATTACAACTTGTATATAACATTGGCGTATGCTCGGAAAGGCTACATGTCATTCAAATTATTGTGATGAAGACTGCTAGCACTTCTTTTCCATGTAGTTCAATATCCTTTATAGTGATCCGTTGATCATGTACAATATCAATATCGTCAACTATTTGGAATAGCTGGATAATTGACAAAGGACTCAGCTCGATAGATAGTGCCTGAGATACATGCACATTTTCACGAAATTCACATTATTTCATTGATCAACTACTTCTTGTTTAACTACTCCTTAATTAACTTTGCATACTTTCAAGTAACTAGCACCACTAAATAGCATTGATTCTACATCATCATCATCATCATCCTCAACATTTATCCATATTTCTTTCTTGTTTAAGTTTGAAGAACAACTATACCGGAGGCTCAAGAAGTTTACTGCATATTCGATTTTATAATACATTAAAGCCGCAAATTCCTTAAAGCTAATATTTTTTAAGACCATTATAGATTTTCAATTAGTGTAATCAGACCTATAGTGTTATACTTTAGCCATTTCAAATGCAATCATTGTTTGCATACAACAATCACAATAGTGTAATTTAACCCTTTCAATGCTTGTGCACAATGAGCCCTAACCCTTGTTACACCAACACAAAAACAATAAATATTAACTAATGGACAAGCAAACAATCATAAATCATTTCCAAGAATATATATTTCTATGAAAAAACCCATAAATATAATAAATCCTTAATGGTAAATTTGGTGGCTGAGAAAATCAATGACAATACAAAAAAATATATAAAAAACATCCATAGCAATAACCAAACACAAATATGCATGGAGATATTTAATGATCGTGAGCTAAATTCATTCATACCCCTAATTATAGGCTACCATATTAAACAGAAATATGCATGAGGATGCACATGTATATATTGTATGAAACTCACCTTTTGAACTTGTAGATAGGGAAGTTGATCACAAGGATGATACCACAACTTAATCGAAAGGCAGAAATCACAACAAGAGTTTTACAGAGAAGTTATTTGTAAACACAAACGAAAAGAATAAACCCTCAAATAAAAAATGAGTATATATATATATATATATGATTCGATAAAATCACATATATTAAGAAAAAATGCATATAATAAAACTTTCTCAAATATTTAAGTAGGAGATTTGTCATTTTGTTGTTTCCCTTTAAGTGGAGTTTTACACATAAATTTATACAATTTCAAAAAGTATATATGAAAAAGTAAGATATTTGTGAGAGGTGTTTCGCAAATATATTTATGTAAAATATTGATGTATATGCAAAAGTATATGATATTTGTGATTTTAGTAGTTTTAGTTTCACCAAAAATTTGCAAATAAATTCATGCAAGTTCGTGAGGTTTGCATAAAAAAAAATATGATTCTAGATTTAAGTGAAAGTTAGACATAACCGACAAGCGGTACAATTTTACACAATAACGCCTCAATTCACCGTTGTGAAGGGTAAAAAAGTCCTAACAATGTCGGATATTTGTGAGTTTGGACATCGAGAGAATATCTAAAATTATAAGTTTTTTAGAAAATCAGGTCAAATTAAATTATCCGTATAGTAGTCATTTCTGTATGATTTTTCCTGGTGTGCAAACTCCACCCCAAAATCTTAGCTTCTGCCCTAATTCATCATTTTCAAGATTTGTGTGAGTTCTGACTAACCATCAAGTTCCAAGAATCTTCAATACGATTTCTCTGAGTTTTGTGCAACTCATTTTGTGACTCTCCCAGCTTATGCCTTGCAGGAGACGTACTCAAGCTGACATAGAGAAACTAGAAGCAATAAACTTTACTGCTAGTACTTGGTCCATATCAAATAACATAGCTTGTCCGAGAAAGCATTGCAACGAGGCAAACCATTGAGCAAACTAGGTTCTCTAAGATGTATAGCCTGTCCGAGAAAGCATTGCAACGAGGAAAACCATTGAGCAAACGACATGTTTTGTTGTTGGAGGTGCAGCATGACTTAGTTAACGCAAGTTTTCCCATTCCCAATTTGCAAAATTCTCTTTCGATTCAGAATGAAGCTGATCAATAAACATGATCAGCACTTGTTTAAGTCAGCACGGAAAGAGTCCTCATGTGGTGGTACCTAAGGTTGTGGTTAGCAGCAAGCAGTGGGATCAGCAAATTGAATTTCTATTCACACTAATAATCATCCCGTGAAGTCATCATACAACAGCGATCCATTTAGCAATTGGTAAAAGAAAATTTAATTTTTATTCACAGTAATAATCATAGACTGTGAAGTTATCATACAGCAGCAATCCATCTTCTGAATAGTGCAGCAGAAAATAGCACTTATCACAGAAATATGAAGGGTTTTCAGGAGCATATTTATCATCAACTGTTATTTTCTTTGCTCTATAAATACCACAGATAGAGCATTTCCTATGCAATGTACGTAATTGAAATATAGGTAGCGGATAAGCAGACTTATTTTGCACATCCTCGGGGTGGATTAATCTCATGTCCCTTATGACAACCGTATGCCTGCAGTCTCCCTGCACAATAATCAGCATTGCAGGAACTTTATGTTCATATTAACATGAAAACATATTGCTTGCAGATAGACAAGTGAAGCCAACAAAGTTATACCAGCTTAAGGTGCAATTGTAAATGATTGAAGCTAAAAAACAATGCACAAAACCTTCACTATGAATCTCAAAGTGATGCAGAAACAAATACACAATGTGAAGCTGCAAGATATCTGAAGGAAAACAAAAAGGAAATAAAAAAGACAAAGAAAGTGTTTCAAGGATTTTACTGGTAAAGAGGCCAGGGGGGAATTCCCTTTTCAACAATGACAGTCCTGATGATGTGCAGAGACTTGATAAGCAAAAATGAACACTGTGGTACATTTCCTATACTACTTTAATAAATGAATACAAACATTGTAAGTATTTACTTAATTAAACAATCAAATATTTTTTCTCCTAGAGAAAATAACATGTGCATGGGTACCAGACCTACCAGAATCCAATAAAATTTAAACAGAAAGAAATGTACCTGATGACAATAAAGATAGCCAGAACCAAGCCGGAATCGCAAATCACATAATCTAGTTTTATGCATTGCAAGGGATTTGAAGATAGGGAGATGAGCTGTTGGCATATCATCTACTAAACTTTTGTGCTTCTTTAAAGAACTTCCTGATGCAATAGCCTCCCACTTTGCTAGTTCTTCATCCTTGTTGTTTTGCATCAAGTTAATTATTGGTTCACTATAGTCTACAGCAGAAGGGTCCCTCAAATCATTGCAGAATGAGTCCTGCAAAATGACCAAGCTTAATTTTCAATACCAGTATGCCAAAAGTGTGTGTGTGTGTGTGTGTGTGTGTGTGTGAGAGAGAGAGAGAGAGAGATGGTGATTAGCACTATTAACAAGATAGTATTTGCAATTAGTTTCTTGGGAGATCCAAATTGTTTTGCAAGATGATAATGGAAACTCTCGAGAAATTTAACACAAAACAAATACAATTATAAAATTAAAAAAAGAAATTCCTCTAAAGATGATTTTCTTGGAAAAATGTCATGAACTTATTGCCACAATATCATGGAAATTGAATTTATCAGAGTTTTTTAAGTCTTTTAACTTGAAAAGAATGCAACTATTCAATTCATCCACAATAATGATCAGTTTATAGTTTATACATGTGTATTGTGTGTTTATGCCAATGATTGTGTTATGCACATGCCACTCCATGCTTGTGAGTGCATGCATTTGGGTGTGATGATCTGTTTATTGTTAGTGTGTAGTCAATAGTTTACTTCAATTAGAAAATATCCAGAGGGATCATGCACTCCTTGCTGCATAAGCTGATCTGTCGAGCAATATATTTTGTCTCTCAGTTCAGTGAGGGTTTGCTTCCCCAGAACAAGAAATTCTTGGCTCTGCAATGAATATGCACAGAAATTTCAGTATGTGTTACCCAATCAGTCAATCACAACCAAGCTGGCTCTGCAATGAATTTGCACAGAAATTTCAGTATGTGTTACCCAATCAGTCAATCACAACCAGGCAACAAAGTATTATGTGTTACCCAATCATTCAATCACAACCAAGCAATGAAGTAAAAAAAAGAACATGATGGATTTGTATAAGCATACAGGAAGACTTGGAAAAAAATGCATTTTCTGGGGGATTCAAAACTCACCAGAAACCTTGAAACTTTCTCAGTAAAACTTGACATAAAAGTAGACAGCCCTTACCTTAATTTTGGAGCAATACAAATTAGTTCAAGTAGGTAACGCATCTTTTTCATTGATAATCCACGAAACCTATACTACATTTACATCCTCAAAAACTAGGATGACATGATCTAAGTATTTCACGTTTCATCAATATTTGAGTAAAATAGCACAACTGCTCTCTCAAAGAAAGTGTAAAACTGAATGTCACACTTTTTTTGTGTCATTTACAATTCCTCCACTGGATCAGGCGCCTATAAGTCCACTATCAGATAGACTAGCTATTAATATGTACAAGTGTTTATATATATACATGTATGTATGTATTTTATTATTATTGTAACATGTATGTAATAGGTTATGCCCTCTAGGGGCATTTTTGTCTTTTTAATCTTGTAATAGGTCATGCCCATTAGGGATAGTTTTCTAGTCTTTTTTGTTTTATTATTTTTATTTTATTTGTTGTTTTCTAGCCGTTGGGACTAGCCCCTTGCTCCTATTTATATGAGAGCTCTCCCATAATGTAAACATGCTTCTCTTGAGCATTTTATGTCAAATAAAGATATTTATTTTTTGTTTTGTAGTCCTTTGGTGGCTTGTGTTTGTGCTACTCTTTGTGAGTTTGTATCTTGCCCATAAGTGGCTTATTGTATTTGTGCACACTTGTGATACGGTCTCGCTAGAACCATTGCCCAGGATCTATGCCTTTATAAGCCTCCATGACATTTACACGAACATATAGCATGCGGAATGAAATTGTATTAACTATTCAAGCTAATTTGCAGAGTTTAGCAGCGGAATCATTGTACTTATCCTGTTGGATTGTTGTGCATGAAGACTGTAGTCGTTCAAGGAGTATTGGTGGTAGGAACTTCAGCAATTGAAATGCAATTGCATTTCAACAATCTGCAAATGTGAATCGGCTGATAGAATTTGTAACAGTAAATGGCAGGGAATTGTCTTTAGCTGATCAAGTGGTCCTTATAGGCAATGGATTGATCGAAACATCAATTCCATAAGACTTTGTCTCAAGCTCTAATAGAAGTGAGATCGACTTCTATTTCCAATCATTCAAACATCTTCTTTCTTAATTCAGCTGCTACAGAATTATATTGACAATCGAACTTGCAGCTCCATTCAGAATTTCAGCTTCACTGATGATTTTCGGTGCTTTGAAGTAAATTCAGAAATCTAGCATTCACAGCTATGTCAAGTCAAGTGGATTAGCTTTGTAGCATTTCCATATTACAATCTTCGATTGACGATCTGCTACAGGCATTCCTTAATGAAGAAGACAACAATAAAAGAAGAAAGGAAGAGGTGATGAGTGGCGTGAAATCCTTTGATTAAGCCTAAGCTTAATCTCAGGCCACTCTTCACTCAGTGAGGCCTACTCTCAAGAAGAGTCTTCTCTCAAAGAGAGCCACGAGTTGGCTTTACAGAAAATTCCCAAAGTGAATCAATTATCCCCTCGTAATGTAAGCCTCAATGGCCTATTTATAGGCTCTGCTGAAACTTTCCTGTAGTGTGCCAGCCTGGTCAACAGCTGACCTGGCTGGTCAACTTTGGCGTCCTGATAACTCTCCAATCAGATTTCTCTAGCTCAGCAAAGCCAACACGCTTGCTGACTCAACGCTCGCCTACTGTGCTGAAGCGCTCTGTCGCCCACGCGCCGCGTGGGCTGATGCTGCTTGCTTGCCTCTCGCATATACGCCTCCACGCTTGCACCTCGCACAATGCCCGCCCGGCATGCGCTTGCACGCTGCATCGCGCACTTGCGCTCTCGTCACGCGCGCTCTCGACCGTACGCTCTCGCCCGCGCATTAAGCGCCTGCATGTGCACCGCACACCCGCGTCGCTACCCGCGCTATGCGCTCAGCGTTTGAGCACTGTCGCCCATGCATCACGCGAGTTCCTTCTCGTGTGTCCTGCGCTGTGAACGCCCACACATCACCCTGCGCCTGTCCTCCTTGCTTGCACACTGCAGCCTCGGTTCGCCCTGGTTGTGCCCCTGCTCGCGCACTTTTCAACTCACTTGCTGTCTCTCGCACCTCACCCTCTTAAGCATGTCTTCCTCGTGTGATATGCCTCATCCGTGCATCGGTGGAAGCCCACGTTGCTTCCACTGCTTCGGTGCTTAGGCACTCAAAATGAGGATCGTATCAATCAACCATGCTTTGTTTAGTCTTGTCCTCAAGACGTCTTTCAAACTTGTGGGTTAGCGCCTTCGAACTCCACGCTTTATTTTCGGCTGTCACACTGAACCGACTTATTTGACTCTTCTACTTCTAGACAAGTAGCCAAAAACTATCCTTAAAAATTCTTCAACCTCCCGGGTCAAATACTTGGTTTTGCCTTGTCTTATGCTTCTTTTCTTCATAATATGTATCTATGTTCAGAATTTCATAATTTTGCTCCTTTGCCTTTCCAGAAAGTGTGATTGCATGCTGCAATATGGCTGTCATCGGCTGATACCAATTGATATTCAACTTCTTCACACTTCTAGTTTTCAGTTTTTTAATAGTTACAGGCTGCAAATTATTACTCTTATCGGCACATGTAGTAATGCTAAAACCATGAGGAAAATCATCACCTTCCAGGTCGTGCTGAGTGGCAGGTGGTTGCCTTACTTTCTGTGGGTGTCTTGTCACCAGTGAAGAAGAAATTTGCTGATTCTCGTTCTCTTTTGATGTAGCATTCTCCGTTGTGCTACTGTTAGTCATTAATTCTCTGCTAGCAACCTTCAGCTGAACATCAATGCTAGTTGTATAATGATACTCATCACTGCTGCATACATCAGTGTTCACCTCCCATTCTGTGCACAGAATTGTGCCGCAACTAGGCACATATTTTCTGTCATAGTTGTGCACCATTTCCTGTCCATTTCCATTCTGCAAATAATGGTCCTCTTCAGGCTCTTCATACATGTCACACGTGTTGTTACTTTCTTCACAAGGCTCATGTGCAACCATGGTGCAATTAGTTGTGGAGGACTCCAACCAATTTTCTTTTTGATCTTCTCCACGAAGTATTGCTCTCAATTCAGCAAATTGTTCTGTAAAGGACTGCTGCCAACGTATTATTGATGCTTCAAGGTTGTTGCTCACTTGGGTGCTCATGGTGACTGCGGACTCCTCATCATACATATCGTTGTCAATGCTCGTTATTGAGCATGCATTGCATGTATGATTGTTGGCATTCAGATGTTCACATTGATCTTCTTCATACTCCTCAACTGCATATTCATAGGAATCCTTTGTTGCATATGAACACGCATAATCATATGGTTCATATATAGCATAGTCATCAACATCTTCTTTATACTGAGTATAATTTCGTTGGCCATAATAGTTTTCGTCAATACTACCACATGACTGAGTTTTTTCTGAGGTTGCCAAATTCGTGTTGCACGTATAATGGTTGGCTCCCGTTGCCGAGCATGCGTGGCGCGCATGACGATGCACACTGTCAGAAAATTTTGCTTGATAGCTGCGGTTTGACGCATTGCACTGAACTTTCTTAGTGTGGTAGATATCCTATGACTGAAAACTTGCAGCATATATGTAATCATCATCTCTCTGGCAGGGTTTGCGCATTGTAACATCCATGTTTGGTGTTCAGGATGCATTACTCCTTGTGACAGATTGCATACGTGAGTCGCGGGCAAAACTGTCCAAGCATCGCACATTGTGTGGCGGTCTGCTGTGCTAGTGCTCATCTTGCGAAAACTCCCTTCCACAGTTGTCTTTCGAATGCCTATGCTGCCATGGCGGCAGATATGTCTTCTCTTGACGGCAGTAGGCCTTGTGTTCTGCAGCATGTCTATGCTGCTGCGGAGGTTGCCATGCGACCGTCTGCAATCAAAAGTCACACGCTAGATGTTGCCACTTACCCTGCTGTTGTCAAACTTCTGAGTAAGGGATGCAGTAATGACTCATGCTCAAAATGCGTTGATGTACTAACACAAGTGATGTGTGTTATCGCCACAACGACACTGCAAAACTCCGTGCTAATCTGCGGTAACAGTTGCTGGACTGTTAACTGCGGCGTACAGAATTGCACTCACAGGTGTTGTTCCAAAGCCGTGATTTAGCTGGTCGCTGCAGCTTGCTGATGCGACACTGCTATGCAACAGCAGAATCTCTCAATACTGTTGATCTGATATACTAATCAGTGCAGTTGTTTCCTTAATCAACTATCGGATGTACCGACTAAATTCTTAAAAATGCTACAACAATTGTTAAATTGCTGCAGATCTGAAAGCATGCGGCACACTAGAGTTTTTCTGGCCGAAATGCAACGGACAAACACGCGGTTGCAGTGCTTGTGAATTCTCAAGACTAAGTATCGCACTCAAACTTCGCCGAAAGGTGTGCACCGACACCACAGCGACTGAGAACTCAAGCTCACTATAGACTCTGCACCTTAAGGCGTGAGGTGAGGCTGTACAATCAGGGGCTCCTCCGATTTGCACTTGTAAGACAACACTCGCAGGTGCTGACAAATGAAGTTCTTAAAGAAGAAAGCACTTGAAGACGCAATACCTTTAGCATTGAAAATGACTGCTGATCTTAATGAATACACATGGATTTTCTTTCTTGTTTCGGCACTGTTCAGCTGAAACTGCGTCAGATACCCATTCAACTGCATCACTTAGTTCGATTGAACTATCAGCCACTTATGCGGCTTTCAGCTTATGTCTGCCTCTATCAGTGTCCAAATCATGCACACATGCAGACGACAATGATATAAACGGAGGCAGGCAGCAGCAGAGCACACCGATGCTAAGGCGCAAGGATGCGCGCTGCAGGAAAGAAGTGCGTCGGATGTTCAACCAGCTGGAATGCACAGGAATGCATTGAATGTCTTGCTAACGCGGTGTCCGGCGACCTGCGCACTTCCAAGACAGGCTGAACTTCAAATCAACTTTCGGAAGCCAATTCAGCTCTGAATTTGACCTGTAAATACTCGTTTTGATAGTGCTCAAGCAGGAGAATCCAAATATACAACTAGTTTTGCCAATTGAGCTCTCTACTGACCAGAATAAAATTTGGAACATAAAAGACGTTGTTCAGAATTTTTGATGAAGTTTGTTGCAGCTTGATCAACGATTTGCTGCAGGATTCCCGCTCAATTCACGCCAGAACTTTTTTTTTATCAGCATGAGGCTTTGATACCAATTGATACGGTCTCGCTAGAACCATTGCCCAAGATCTATACCTTTATAAGCCTCCATGACATTTACACGAACATATAGCGTGCAGAATGAAATTGTATTAACTATTCAAGCTAATTTGCAGAGTTTAGCAGCGAAATCATTGTACTTATCCTGTTGGATTGTTGTGCATGAAGACTATAGCCGTTCAAGGAGTATTGGTGGTAGGAACTTTAGCAATTGAAATGCAATTGCATTTCAACAATCTGCAAATGTGAATCGGCTGATAGAATTTGTAACAGTAAATGGCAGGGAATTGTCTTTAGCTGATCAAGTGTTCCTTATAGGCAATGGATTGATCGAAACATCAATTCCATAAGACTTTGTCTCAATGATCGATAGGCTCTAATAGAAGTGAGATCGACTTCTATTTCCAATCATTCAAACATCTTCCTTCTTAATTCAACTGCTACAGAATTATATTGACAATTGAACTTGCAGCTCCATTCAGAATTTCAGCTTCACTAATGATTTTTGGTGCTTTGAAGTAAATTCAGAAATCTAGCATTCACAGCTATGTCAAGTCAAGTGGATTAGCTTTGTAGCATTTCCATATTACAATCTTCGATTGACCGATCTGTTGTAGGCGTTCCTTAATGAAGAAGACAACAATAAAAGAAGAAAGGAAGAGGTGATGAGTGGCGTGAAATCCTTTGATTAAGCCTAAGCTTAATCTCAGGCCAATCCTCACTCGGTGAGGCCTACTCTCAAGAAGAGAGTCTTCTCTCAAAGAGAGCCACGAGTTCGCTTTACAGAAAATTACCATAGTGAATCAATTATCCCCCCGTAATGTAAGCCTCAATGGCCTATTTATAGGCTCTGCTGAAACTTTCCTGTAGTGTGCCAGCCTGGTCAACTTTGGCGTCCTGATAACTCTCCAATCAGATTTCTCCAACTCAGCAAAGCCAACACGCTTGTTGACTCAACGCTCGCCTACTGTGCTGAAGCGCTCTGTCGCCCACGCGTCGCACGCGTTGATGCTGCTTGCTTGCCTCTCACGTACGCGCCTCCGCGCTTGCACCTCGCGCAACGCCCACCCGGCATGCGCTTGCGGTCTCGTCATGCGCTTGCGCACTGCATCGCGCACACGCGCTCACACACGCGCATCGCGTGCTCTCGCACGCGTGTTGCGCTCCCGCATGTGCACCGCACACCCGCGTCGCTACCCACGCTATGCGCTCCGCGTTTGAGCATTGTCGCCCATACGCCACGCGAGTTCCTTCTCGTGTGTCCTGCGCTGTGAACGCCCACACATCACCCTGCACCTGTCCTCCTTGATTGCACATTGCAGCCTCGGTTCGCCCTGGCTGTGCCCCTGCTCGCGCGCCTTTCAACTCACTTGCTGTCTCTCGCGCCTCACCCTCTTAAGCATGTCTTCCTCGTGTGATATGCCTCATTCGTGCATCGGTGGAAGCCCACGCTGCTTCCACTGCTTCAGAGGTTAGGCACTCAAAATGAGGATCGTATCACTTGTGTATTCTTGTAGCCCTTAGAAACATCTATTTGTGCACTTTTTTGTTTCATTTCACTAACATCAAGTAGCAGATTAGCACAAAATTTCTAATAAATAGATAAATGCATAAGAGACCCTTCTTCACTAAAAATCATTTCCTTTAATAGTTAGAGATAACTAAACAGCATTTCTTTTAATAGTTAGTGAGTTATCAGAGAATTACATGGAGAGGAAAGCCAGATGTGAATGGAAAATAGAATGCTTCCATCTATTTTTGAGAACTATTCTGTAGGAATCTTCACAACTTTATATATTTTATACAAAAACGTTTATACTAGCCAATTTCATAGTAGTTTGAGTTATAAACAACAAATAACAAAATTACAAAATATGATAAAAATATTAACATGTCACCATCCAAGAATGCCTTGGATGGCGCATATATTGCAACCAAGTCTGTATACTTGTCCAAGCATATGACTTTCCATTATATGTGCTCATCAAAAAGTCCAAAGAAGATCATTACCTTTTGTTCCCTTCTTATATTATGATGTATCTCAATGCATAGAACAACTTCAGGGAAACAAATTGGAATACATTCTTGTGGTGTTTGTGCCTTAACCTGCAGATACAGTATGTTAGAAATGCTTAAAAGAATTAAATGCAAAACCAGATGAAAAAACATGATAACCTGGAGAAGCTTAAGGAAAACAAGTAACTTGTTCCCTGAACACTCCACACACTTCCTTCCACATTTTCTGGTAAGGTGCATTGCTACTTTTATTTTATGATAGTTCTTTTACGCAGGACCAGCGGTCCATGAAGCAACCTGGGGCAAGTCATCACTTGGACATGGATGAGCTTCCCTTCTGTCTTACATTTATTCTAGCTTTTGTTATTGCTACTCCAACAAGCCTTGTGGTTAATTATAGCAGTCTTATTCACTAAGCAACTTGAAGGATATGTCACAAGGATACACCAATTCACTCTCATGTCGTGTCCTCTTATATATTGTTTATTACACAAAAAGGGTGTCTCATGTCCTTTTTGACATGTGCTTGTAACATAACTTGAAGGCATAGAGATTCATGTTGTCATGATATGCAAGAGAATTTATCTGAAAGCGATCAAACGTTATCCAATTTTTGTTTTATAAAATTTTTTAGGCTCTATTTGGGAACTGGATTTTGTTGAGAAGTGTAATATGTGTTTTGCAGTTCAGTGTACTACCCCTTCTCTGTATATATCATCTTTTATAGGGGTATTCTTGTATTTTCTCAATTAGTTGTAGAAGTCAACCGTGTTTGTCTCATAGTGTAATAGAGAGGTCAACCCCCATACATTGTTATAACCTGTTGAAGCGTAATAATATGAATGTATAGTATGTATTACTATCTTTGGTGCTTCCTTTACTCAAGTGTATATAAGATTATTTATAAGAAGCACTTCTGTATTTTTCCACGAGGTTAGAGGTCAACTAATTTTGTCTTTTAGTGTAACAAAGGGGATCGTCCCCTATATGTTTTATTCCTTTGGTATTTTCTTGCTAATGAAGTTTCATGTTTTCTCCTTCCTTCTCTTTGTTATATCTTCTTTTGTGGCTGATGGGAATCACTGAAAAAGTAGATCTGTGGGAGAGAATAAAAAAAGGATAGTCCTGGTCACTTTTGGAAGTAGTTGGACATGATAGATGTTGGTGGCATTTAATTGAATAGAGAAAATCAAAGTTAGAATTTTTCATTGAGCACATCACTTTATTAACTCCATATTCAACGATGTCAGATGTGTATCAAAATATAACATTCTTCAGGCGGTTGAACTTGCTTCCAACTAGGCACTATGATAATATTGTTTGGATCCCAACTAAAGGGTACATATTTGAACTCAATTTTGTGGGAAGTTCATGTTGTCTTTTGAGTTCATTGGTCATCAATGGGGCCCACATAACAACTATAAAAAAATCTGTTAAGGTTCCATAATTGACACAGACAAAGAAAAGACCCTTATAGAGGGAACACATTGTGAGTGTCTCCTCAGATATGGGAATATTGCACATTCTACTAGTCCATTGTGCCAACAGTAAGTAGGCCAACGAGATGGCATATGTTTGTGCTTCTATGGGCCTCCTTCATATGGTGGTCATTGTGGTTAATTATCACATTTTTACCTCTTAAGTTATTTGGGCGAGTGATGAAGGTAATAGGATGGCATTTAGCAAGGATTACCTTAGTTCCTGTGTGTAGATACTGTTATCCGTTTAAAATCAGCTGAATCCTGAGGTAAACAGCAGTTAAAAAAAACTCAATCATGGATGTACGCAAAGTTCTTGAAACAATTTGTCAGGTCAGTGAATATTGTTTATGGAACAACTTACAAAATTAATGGTCAAATTAGATGGCTACAAAAAAAATTACCCAGCTTGCTTAACAAGAAAAAAAAATGAAACAAATAATAAAAGGCTATGCTTAAGACAATCACAATAAACTAAACCCACTACACTGTACAAGAAAGGAAGTGAGAAGATTATTGCATTACTTACATTTCAACAAAGCGTCCTTTTGAACATGGTGAAGTATTTCCAGTTTCCTCTTTATCCTAACAAAATCCCAACTTAGGATCATATGCCAGTTCATTTCTTGGAAATATAATGATTACTATGTCACATGGGTGTGGGTGCGACACGGGTGCGGCGCAATTTCAAAAATTTTGGACACGGGGACTCGGCTATATATATATATATATATATATATATATATATATATTTTAAAAAGTGCACAGTCATGTGCACACTGACTGTACACTGTGACAGACTGTGCACAGTCTGTGCTATACAACATAAAAATATATATAAAAAATCAAACTTTTTTAGTTTTTTTACTTAAATTGGACAAAATTAGACTTGATCAAAGTTGACCGAGTCCAAAATATGGACGAAATCGGCCCCGATGCGTTGATCGAGTCCGACTCTTCGTTGACCGAGTCCGAGCCGTGTCCAAAGCCGCACCCGTGTCAGTGCGTGTCGACGCAGGTGCGGCGCCTCCCTAGCCGAGTCTGGATGACAGAATGATTACAAGTTTACCTTGAATGCTTCTTTGAAAGCTTTACCTACCAACTCCTCCTCAGTGAAAACTTCCGGATCTTCAACCCTACAAAAGAGCACCAATGCACAAACCAAGTAAATGTTTAAAAAGACAAACTATGAAATCAATCAATCCCAAGTCAGACCGAGTGACCTTCACAGTTTTTAATTTAACAAAAAATTCACTTCTGCCTTCTACAGAGCAGCAATAAATAGTACAGATTTGAACGATAACTGGGCTCAAATTTAGACAACACCATTAAAAAAAGGATAGAAACCAAACTAATCGTGAACTAAATTTGTTGTGAAGATAAAGTGCAGAAGGTAACACATTGGCTTCAATTTACACAGTAAGGAAGGAAACCAAAAGGTTGACTTACGAGAGATCAATATCAGATGGTTGAGATGATTCTTCACACAAGTCCTTTTCCAAGCCCCATCAACCAGGAAAAAAAAGAATACAAATAAAAATCAAATCAAGGAAAAAGGAAAGCTCCTAAACATAGAGAACAAGATTTCAAATCATGGCCTTAAACAGAAACACCCTCTACGGATATATGTTAAGAGTCTTAAAAACAGAAAATACATTTGAAGCAACTCACAAAGATAAGAAAAGAAAAAGGGGGATTTTTCTTTTTCTTTTTTTCCTTTTTTTTTTTTTTTTTTTGGGGGTGGGGGGGGGGGGGGGGGGGGGAGAATCCTACCATATCCAAAATGAAAAAAAAATCCCTACAGAAACAACTACAATCATCCCTAGATTTCTAAAACTTTAAGGCATCTCACATATATGTATCAGAATTCGAGCAGTAATCTTCTCTGAAATTCAATACAATGATGATGAGATGAATATACTGGTAATCAATCATATGTAATACATGAATTCCCATTCAGACGTCATACAACTAAAGAAAAAAGGAAAACTGCCAATCAAAAATACGAAACGGATAGCACATACCAGGAGAATAAATGTTGGGTCCAGCCCTATCCCTCCATTAATGACGTGGGGAAGTGGAATAACCTCCCACTGCTCTCTATTAATGCAGAAGAAGTTGAAGGGCCAAAACCCCTTCGGTTTCTAAAATGAGTCTAGAAGGCTCACATCTAGAAGGCTTTATGCCATCTATAAAAAGGAGGTGGCAGTGTGTTGAGTGCAGAGTGCAGAGAGAAAAGAAGTAGGAGAGAGAGAGGGTGGAGTGAAGAAGAGAAGGGAAGAAGGTTTGTCACCACGCATTGATCCTCGGTAAGAGGTTGTGGTGTGGGTTTTGACTTGGATTGTACACCCGGGAGGCTAAGTCACACGGACTCGGCTAGGGAGGCACCGCACCCGAGTCAACAAGCCCCGACACGGGTGCGGCTTAGGACACAGCCCAGACTCGGTCAACGAATCGAGGCCGAGTCCGTCCTCGTTTTGAACTCGGTCAACATTGACCGAGTGCAAAAATATCCATTTTTAGGGCAAAAAACAAAAAAAAATGATCTTTTTATATATTTTTAAAAAATATATATATAGCATGAGTCTCAAACATAAGCCCAAGAAAAAAAAATCCCCCGCGCCGGGGGGAGCCCCCGCACCGCCCTTTCTGCAAGGGCAAAAGTATAATTTGCAAAGTTTGTAAAAACACTCATGCTGGTATCAAACTTTAGAAGACAATATCCACATATATGCACACACTGGATATATTATTGTTGAGACTAAGATGTTTTTAGTAAATAAGTTTTTCTAAACTAGAGGTTATTTGAATCTTATTCTTTAATGAGGGACCTGGGTGTAATTTTGTTCCTTGGACTATCTCTATTTAATATAGAGATTAGCCCTAATTGAAAGAAAGAAGTTTGATTATTCTTCAGTCGTCTCTCTCTCTCTCTACCTCGGTTGCTGCGCTTCTCACCTTACCTTTAACATGGTATCAGAGCCGCGTCCCCTCCTGGGATACAGTTTCTGATCGTGGGTCGTGTAATGTTGCTGTGGCTGATCGTGAAAACTGCAGCAAGCTGCATCAAGTGTCGTGAAACGTGGAAAGTGGTTGATCGTGGAAGCACTCAGATTG
Source organism: Nuphar pumila (assembly GCF_984573655.1). Lineage (NCBI taxonomy): Eukaryota > Viridiplantae > Streptophyta > Magnoliopsida > Nymphaeales > Nymphaeaceae > Nuphar > Nuphar pumila. The sequence continues at coordinate 1,122,763 of NC_143264.1, read as the reverse complement.
TGGAAGCACTCAGATCGTGGCTGATCGTGAAAGCACTCAGATCGTGGGTCGTGTGATGCTGCTGATCTGATTTGATTCTCTGTGTTGTCGACACAGTTTTTTACATGGAAACAAATCTGATCGTTGTAAATTGATTGGATGCTGCAGGCTTCAAAACAAATGATCTTTGACGTGTGGATGGTGGAGAAGTTCAGATCGAGTGAAGATCTGATGCAGAGAAGTCACGAAATCAAATCAAGTGGGGGTCGGTTCTGTTGAAGGCTATGAAGAATCAAATACAGCAGAGATCTGATCTATTGTCCTTGGGAGCGTGATCTCGTGCCCTGCGCCAAGTTCGAGTGATTACAGAAAAGGTGTGATCGATCTTTGTTTCGAAATAAGTAATACAGATCTGATAACAGATCTGAGATCTGACAAATGTCATGACTCAGATCTGTAATCAGATCTAATGGTTATGGTGAATATCTATATACATGTTGATAAGTACGAGTGCTGAGCAAAAGTCGTGAAACTGATTTTATTTTGGCTGTCGTGATTTATATTGTTGGGAGCAGCTGTCGTGATTTATATTGTTGGGAGCAGCTGTCGTGAATACCTTTATCCATGTTGATAAGTACAAGTGTTGTGCAAAAGTCATGAAATTGATTTTTTTTTTTGCTGTCATGATGTATATGGCTGGGAGGAGATGTCGTGAGTTAAAAAAATTTTGTTTCTGCTCATGTTATCGCTGGTTGTGCTCAGATTCTATTTAGCAAGCAACTGGGTGCTGTGTCGTGATCTTTTTGATTCAGCAGGCTTGAAAGAAGTCTCTGCGTGCTCATAGTATTGTTGGTCGTGCATCTAGTTGTTGTGTCGTGATCCTTTTGACTCAGCTGACGTTTGAAAACAGGATGTTAAAAAAAAAAAATTGGAATCAGCAGGCGTGATTCCCTGCTGTGTTGAAAAATATTCTGTTTGTGGGAACCTTGTCTTTTGAAGTGGGATTCTGTGTTGGGTGTTGCTACTGGTTGTCGTAGTGGCGGATGTGTGATGGTAACACATTCTAAGTCATGTTGGATGTGTGATCTTGATTTACAACCTATAGTCATCCTTGGTTGAGGTGGAAGGTTTTAGTCAAGTTTCTTTAAAATTATATTTGAAGTTTGGATCTGAACAGTCGAAGGTCGTGTTTCTCAGATTTCATTGGTGAAGTCAAAACTTGATATAGTCGTGCTTGTTGTTGATTGTGAGTATGCACGTGTGGTTGCTTCTGCATTTTGTGAATCAAGCCCATTAGTTTATATTATGGCTCAAGTGGTTAAATCAGATGCAGATTCCTCCAATGATTATGTAACTCTTAACAGGGCTGAATATGACGAGCTCCTTGTTTTACGATCATCCAATTCGAAGTCTTCTGTTGCGGAGGTTGTGTGCTCGACAGGTGATGGCGTATCTGCTCAAGGTGGTAGGTGGGTCATTGATTCTGGAGCTTCTGGTCACTTGTGCGGAAACTCGAGCAACTTTTTGAGTTTAAAACTTGTGACAGGTCAAAAAGGGGTATGTCTTGCTGATGGTAGCTATTCCCCAATTGTAGGGCAGGGAAACATGTCTATTACCTCTTCGATTGTCGCATGTTCTTCATGCTCCTTCGTTTCCACAGAATTTATTATCCGTCAGTCGAATGACAAAAGAGTTGAATTGTAGAGTGATTTTTGATCCTATGGGATGCACCTTTCAGGACTTGCTGACGGGGAGAAGGATTAGTGGTGGCTATGAGGAAGGTGGTCTGTATTACCTACACCAACCAGAGGTTTCAGCCTATTCTGCTGTTACATCATCCTCAAGTCCTCTATTGTGGCATCATCGTTTGGGTCACCTTCCAGTGACAAAACTTCGTCGTGTCATTCCTCATATACCTCCCTCAGTTTCTTTTCAGTGTGAAACATGTCAATTGGGAAAACATTGTCGAAGCTCTTTTCCCTCCAGTCGGAGTCCATCAAGTCAAGGATTGTTTGATCTTCTTCATGTAGATGTGTGGGGTCCGAGTAGGATTCCGAATAGGTCTCAATGTCGTTATTATCTAGTTTAGAAAAACTTATTTACTAAAAACATCTTAGTCGAGTGTTGAATCTGAATACCGAGCAATGGCCCAGACTACAGCTGAGATTATGTGGATAAAATCAATCTTGACCGAGCTTCAGGAAAAAGTATCCCTACCTATGTTGATGATGTGTGACAATAGGGCTGCTACATATATTGCCAACAATCCAGTGTTTCATGAAAGGACTAAACATATTGAAGTTGATTGTCACTATGTTCGCGACTTGGTTCAGGTTGGGTATATCTGCACCGATCATGTATCTTCCGAAGATCAAGTAGCTGATGTTTTTACCAAAGCCCTGGCGAGACCAAATTTCTCAAAGTGTTGTAACAAGCTGAGCATGATTGATATATATGCTCCAGCTTGAGGGGGAGTGTTGAGACTAAGATGTTTTTAGTAAATAAGTTTTTCTAAACTAGAGGTTATTTGAATCTTATTCTTTAATGAGGGACCTGGGTGTAATTTTGTTCCTTGGACTATCTCTATTTAATATAGAGATTAGCCCTAATTGAAAGAAAGAAGTTCGATTATTCTCCAGCCGTCTCTCTCTCTCTCTCTCTCTACCTCGGTTGCTGCGCTTCTCACCTTACCTTTAAGAATTATTATATATATATACATATAGTCATGTCCCCGTGTTCAAAAATTTTGAAATTGCGCCGCACCCGTGTCGCACCCGCACCCATGTGACATAGCCGGGAGGTAATCTTGTATCCTTCTCTCCTTGTGATTCTTTTGATGTTGGTTTCTTTAGCTTTCAACAAGCTATTAGAAGTTGTACTCTCTACTCTTATTATAGTGGATTATTCTCTCTGTACCTTGTGGATGTAGGTTGTGTTGACTGAACCACGTAAACCCTTGTATTGTGGTTTGATTGTGCTTTTGTTAGATCCTATATTGCTTCTCCGCAATTTTTTTTGTTACCCTCATTTCTCTACAAGTGGTATCAAAGCAGGTTCGTGGATAATCATGTCTTCTAAGTTAGTTAGCTCCAAGTTTGAGGTGGAGAGATTTGATGGCAAAGAAAACTTTTTCTTATGGCAAAGAAAGGTGAAGGCTCTACTTGCACAGCAAAGGTTGCACAAGGCCTTTGTCGGGAAGACGAATAAGCCAGAAACTATGATCGATAATGAATGAGATGATCTTGACTTAAGGGTCGCTAGTGTGATTGAGTTGTGTCTGTCAGATAAAGTCATGTTTAACGTGATGGAAGAGAGGACAGCGGCGGAATTGTGGTTGCGGCTAGAGGCCTCTATGTGACCAAGAACTTGTCCAACAAGTTACACCTCAAGAAACAACTTTACAGTCTTCGTATGAAGGAAGATACTGTTAAAATGTAAACTTGTAAACATATATATATAATATTATATATATATATATAATATTTTTTCTTTTTCTGTATTTTTTTTTCTGTTTTTTGTATTTTGTCATCTAGTTCAATTTGAACTAGAATGACATAACTAGTCAAGTCTTAGTTAAGACTTGACTAGCAATAGAGTCGTTGGACTCTAGTCTAACGGCTCTATTTAGAGACGTTATGCAGAGTCCAACGACTCTATTGAGTCCCTCATTCTCTCCCTCTCTCATACTGTGTATATATAGGGGAACAACCCCTCTTGTAAAATGTGTAAAATGCATTTTAAGCATTGCTTTCTCCTTGTTCAATAAAAGAATATTTTTATTCCTTTTTGTTTCCTTTTATACCCTTCTTAAGGGTTATGCTTAAATGTTTTGTTAAGATATCATTTCGAATCTCAGTTCTTGTTTGGAAGATCATCTTATTTCATGGTATCAGAGCCGCAAAAGTATTAGACCTTGAAGAAAAGCTACCTCGGTTTCTGTGCCTGTTTGCAAAAGTGTTCGCCACTTGAAAAGAAATGTTTTATCACTTCGTTGGGAAAGATTCCACATCTTATTGTATTATATCTCTTTCTTTTTCTCACTTCTCTTCTTGTTTCTCTTCTATCCCTATTCTTTCTCTCTCCTTATAATCGATGGATGACAATGATAAAGTCACCATCGTGCCTATGAAATTGAGTGATACAAACTATGTAACATGAGCTTCAATCATGAAGCACCATATATGGGGAAAAGGCCTATGGAAGATTGTGGATGGTTCCGATTCGGAACCTAAGCTATCTCTTACTAAAAATGAGGAAGATAAAGAGGTTCCTCTATCGGAAGAAAAGAAAATCAAGGCTCTAACCTCTTACGAGAAAAAATAGAAAGAGTGGAGAATATCTCATGCGAAGATAATGTCATGGCTTATCAATAGCGTTGACATTAAAAAATGCTCAAGTCTTGCCAAGTTTGATTGGAATACCTTAAAAATATGTATTCCCTTAAAGATATTGCACACATGTGCAATCTCCAAGAAAAAGTTTGAATGATGACCCAAGGAGACAAAACAATTCGTGAATATTACAATGGTTTGTCCAAACTTTGGGAAGAACTTTCCTTTTTAGAACCAAAGTGGCATTGTGCCGAAGACATCGAGTTTCATCAGAAACAACTCGATGCTGAACATTTTTACTAGTTTATAACTGAATTGAGGCCGGAATTTGAAACCACTAAATCGGCCCTCCTTCACCGTGGAAAAATTTCTTCTATTGTTGAAACTTTTGAAGAATTAACAATGAAAGAAAATCGTCTCCAGAAAGGTTCTTCTAAAACTGAAGATGATTTTGTTTTAGTTATGTCTAGACCAGGGAATCATGTTCGATCTTATAGACCTCCTCACTTTAACTGTCAAAATGGTGACTATGACAAGAAGAAAGTTATTTGTCATTATTGTCATGAACCGAGACACTACAGGCCACAATGTCCCAAACTTAAGGAGCTGAGAGAGAAAAGAGCTGCAATTGTTGGATCAGAGCCCAAAAATCAAGATGCACCAGTTTTCATGGCTCAACTAATTGAGATTCTTCAACCTCTCATCAAAAGTGCCTCTTCTTCATCTGAAGCTTCAACAGACGCAGCAGACTCATCTTTTTCCGATCCAGGTAAAATTTCTTAGCTCCTTGACTCTGGTACATCTTTTCATATGACCCCAAATAATCAAAGTTTATCCGAATGTGTTAAAAACAAAACAAGTGTTCCAAAGGTCTTTACAACAGATGGGACTTCTCTTGAAATAGAAGGAATAGGAAATCTTGAAAAAAATTATAAAACAAAGAAATTTTCTATTTCAAAAATTAGATATGTTCCCAAATTGAATTTAAATCTTTTATTTGTATCTCAAATTTCTGACTATGGGTTGATGTAGGGCAGGACCCGATTGGGCCCATCGTGCCACCCGATCCGCCACAAAGGGCAGATGATCGGCTTCACGTGTATGACCCCCTTGCAGGTACGGAGCCGCGACGCTGGGAGGTACCCCTGCGCACCTACTCCAGGCGTGGTGGAGTTCGCACGTCACAAAACCAGCAGCAGATGGAAGTTGACCCGGATCGCGGTTCGGATCCAAGCCTGGACTCGCGACCCGGGTCCAGTAAATAGCCTTTAAAAGGCCCACTCCTAGGGTTGCGTAGGGGAGATTGTCTTTGAAAGCTTCAGCCGTCATTTCTTTTTGGTTCTTTTGCTTATTCTTTATTACTTGCATTCTGTTTCCTTCATTCCTTTACTATTGGTTGTTTTCCCATTGATTATTGAAACTTATTGAAGATAATAAAGAGTTTGGGCCACATTGATTCACGGTGGGCTTCTGTTTTCACTCCTCCTCCGACGTGGACTGCATCAAAGTGGTATCAGAGCTCCGACGTCCACCTTCATCAGCGAGATGACTCTTGAAGGGGGGACCGATCCGGCACGAGGCGAGGAGCGTGAGGAGGCTGGCAACGAAGATCCCATGCTGCGCGTCATGGACGTGTTGACAAAAATCCAGGAGAATATGTTGCGCATGAGTAGGGATATCGCCGGCCTGTCGACACGGATGGATGGGTTTGATAACCGCTTGACAACCCTCGAATCGCACAAAGAGTTGTGCGCAATACCGGGTGCAGACCTCGTTGATGGCGCAGCCGCAGGTTTGATTCCCAACGTTGCAGAACCCCAGCAGCCGACGCAACTCCAGCAGGGTCGCGTCGCTGCGTTCCTGCCGGCGCCAGCATCCACCCCTGATCTGGGCATTTTTCAGCAGCACCAGGGAGCCCCGATGAGCAGCAATCCCCTGGTAGTGGTACCTCACCTCAGGCAGCGAACACCACCTGCGTTGGTCTCGTAGGTCGGGCCAAACCTGCAGGACCCGAGCCGTGCACTGGGTCCACCTGTAGGTCTGGGCTCGTGGTCGCGTGTCCCTGCGACCGCGCCGCAGGTCGACCCGAGCCTGCAGGGCCCCAGCGTTGCGTTGGGTTCACCTGCGGGCCCTGACTCGTGGTAGGGTAGTACGCGGGTTGCACCGCAGATCGACCTGGGTCGGCAAGGCCCCAGCATCACGCTGGGCCCTGCTGCAGACCCGTGCTTGTCAGCCCGACCCGGGAGGGAGTCCCCTTTCCCTCCCGACCCTGCGCAGGGAGTCTCCGTGACTGCACCCCCACGAGCGGGAATAGGCGATCCCCTTTTGGTTGGGCCAGACCCAAGAGGGTCCAATCCAGATTTCGTTACAGCAGGGCACAGGTCTGTTTCGTTGGGACCAGCTGTTGGGTCTCAAGGAGCGGGTCTGGGTCTAGAACCCATTTACCCGGCCTACCTAGTTGGTTCCGGTTCGCGGGCGGTCCCGAACCAGACCCAACCTATTACTTTTGACCCTCAAAATAGACCCCATGTCGACCCAAACCCATATCGGACCCGGACGGAGCTCCAGTTTGGATTTGAACCGGGTCAAAACCAGACCCATAATCTCATGGATCGTGGATCAAGTTCAAACCAAGCCTCTTATCCCCACAACTCGACCCTCGATCCAACCTATCCATATCTGGGTCCGACGAGTAGTGTAGGAGTGGGCCCGATCCACATCCCATCGGGCGAATCAACCCATCAATATACCCACCAGGCCCAGTACCCAAACCCAAACCGACCTGTCAACCCAGCCCTGACCCAGAACCCAATACATCATCTGACCCAACACCAGACTCCTAATCCACACCCATATTATACCAACCCTACCCGCCAGGAACCCGAGAGCCACCCGGACCCTCCACCCTACCTTGGACTTCCCGTCATCCCGGTACCCCAATACCGGCCGCAGATGGTGCCCGCCCACGGGCAAGCCAGACCGAGACAATGTCAGCAGGAAGCGGCGAGACCTGACCGCCGACCCCCCATCGGTAGAGTTCGTCAGCACCAGCATCCAGGCGAGCAGTACCGCACAACGGACAACGAAGCAGAATGAGACGACGACATTTTCTGGAACGAGCATCCTGCAGGAATGGTGGAGCCTCGACAACAGAGAGCACCAAAACACTCTTCCACTTACGGAGTGAAGCTGGATCTTCCGGAGTTTGTGGAGCTATTTGACGCGGAGCAGTTCTTCGACTGGTCTTATGTCGTGCAATTCTTCTTCGACTATCACACCGTCGCTGAACATCGTCGTGTCTCTCTAGCGTCTACTCGATTGAGAGGCCTAGCACAGACATGGTGGGTGGAGCTGCAGCGATCGAGAGAGCGGCAGGGATTAGAGCGCGTACAGTCATGGGAGGAAATGCAAAGATTGATGCAGTCAAAATTCGTGCCTTCGGATCACGCCGAGCGAGCCTACAAGGAGTACCTAACCCTGCGTCAAGGCTCCCGAACTGTAGCAGAGTACACTGCGGAGTTCCATCGTCTTTCCCTGCGTGTGCAGATCGAAGAAACAACCCGCCAGCAAGTCACGAGGTACATTTCGGGTCTCCGTCCTGCTATCTCTGATGATTTTAGTTGTGTCACAGTTGAGACATTAGATCAGGCCAGTAGTTACGCCATGAATATTGAGGACAAGCTGAAAAGGAAGCAAGAATATAGGACTTCCCGTAGTGAACCCACCAGTCGACCTAAGTCGGGTTTCCCAACCAGGGGAGCAAGCTCCCCTAGTGATTCAAAGCCTAGAGCAGACTTTAGCAAACCTGACCAGTCAGGCCCAGCTTTCCACACCCGGTCCAAAGCCAAACCTAGTGAGTCGACCCTTCGTTGTTTTAGATGTCAGGAGTTAGGGCATGTCGCGTCCAAGTGTCCCACCGTGAGCAAGAACACCCATCTTGTTGAAGGAATTATAGAGTCTGCATCTGAGAGTGAGAGTGAGAGTGACAGCAAGTCATTAGTTGAAGACGAGGATGAGAGGGAAGTTATAGAGTTCAACGGTAACGTCGAAAGTTTGTTGTCCATCTGTCATGTGTTGACCACACCCCGAGAATTGGCCCCATCGAAATGGTTAAGGAATAACATTTTTAGGACCCGGTGCAACTGTAAGGGTCACGCTTGTGATGTTATCATTGACACCGGAGCATGCGAAAACATGGTGTTTGAGAGTGGTTTCTACCTTGAAACTCAACACCGAGAAGTTATCCCAACCCTATAAGATGGCCTGGTTCAAGAAAGGAAACGAGGTTCCCATCACTCAGCGATGCCTAGTCCGGTTTTCCATGGGGGAACACTACCACGATGAGGTGTGGTGTGATGTAGCCCCTATGCACGCGTGTCACATCCTTTTGGGACGTCCCTGGCAGTTTGATGGCCAGACAACTCACGATGGCCGCAAGAACACATACTCTTTTATCTTTAATGGCCATAAGATAGTCCTTCTACCTATCAAGGAGACTGGCTTTCCCACCGTGGACAAACCTGAGCGAGTCTCCAGACTAGCAGGCCTCTCGTACCGGCTTTTCTTGAACCATTGTCAGGAAGATGGCTATTGTTATGCCCTGGTGGCAAAGCCCGTGATGAGTTCGTCAGTGTCTATTCCCGCGGACGTTGCCCCTCTTCTAGAGGAGTTCCGTGACATTATGCCGAATGACCTACCTGATGGATTACCTTCGACAAGGGTAGTCCAGCATGCCATTGACTTTGTACCAGGGTCGAGTCTACCCAACCTTCCCGCATATCGCATGAACCCCTCCGAGCATACCGAGTTATTAAGACAGGTTCAGGAATTACTGCAAAAGGGTTTCATTCGCGAGAGTGTTAGCCCTTGTGCAGTACCCACCTTACTCACTCCTAAGAAAGATGGGTTCGTGCGCATGTGTGTTGATAGTCGCGCGATCAATCGCATCACGGTCAAATACCGTTTTCCCATTCCCCGTTTGGACGATATGTTTGATATGTTATCTGGTGCCTCCATTTTCTCTAAAATAGATTTAAAAAGCGGGTATCACCAGATTCGTATACGGGAAGGGGATGAATGGAAAACGACATTCAAGACACGTGATGGGTTGTACGAGTGGTTAGTCATGCCGTTTGGATTATCTAAAGCCCCAAGTACCTTCATGAACATGATGACCCAAGTTTTGGGTCCATGTATTGGGAAGTTTGTTGTTGTCTACTTTGACGATATTTTGATTTATAGTTCGTCATTGTCCGATCATTTGAGTCACCTGCATCAAGTCTTAGAAATTTTGAGGAAGGAAAAATTGTATGTCAATGCAAAAAAGTGTGAGTTTATGACGTCCAGTGTCGTGTTCTTAGGTTTTATTGTGTCATCCGATGGAGTCAAGGCCGACCTCGCAAAAGTCTGCGCGATTGTCGATTGGCCTACCCCAAAGACTATAGGAGAGATCTGTAGCTTCCACGGGTTAGCCACTTTTTACCGACGTTTCGTGAGAAATTTTAGCACCCTCATGGCCCCCATCACGGAGTGCCTAAAGGGTACTAGCTTTCATTGGACGCCCGCGGCTGGAAAAGCTTTTACGATCATCAAAGATGTTATTGGCGCAGTCTTTAGTGCAGTCTTTGAGGTTGAGTGTGATGCCTCCAAAGTGAGAATTGGCGCAGTCTTGAGTCAGAATCGTAGACCCGTTGCCTTCTTTAGTGAGATGTTGACTCAGGCCAGGTGCCAGTACTCCACTTACGATGTGGAGTTTTATGTTGTGGTACAAGCATTTCGTTATTGGAGACATTATCTCATTTATAAGGAATTTGTCTTGTACACGGACCATGAGGCATTAAAGTATCTGAATAGTCAAAAGAAGTTGAGTGCTCGTCATGCCAAGTGGGTCAGTTTCTTGCAAGAGTACACATTTTCGATTCGCCATCAATCTGGTACCCTGAACAAGGTAGCTGACGCTCTTAGTAGGAAGAACAGTTTTCTGATGACTATGTCAATGCATGTCATTGGTTTCGAACAGTGCAAGGAATTGTACCCCACGGACCCTGATTTTCACCAAGTCTGGGAAGAGTGCATCTCTTCAGATCGCACCCTCGACCCCCGTTTTTGTATTCATAATGGTTACCTTTTTCGTGGGAACAAATTATGTGTGCCTGATTTCTCCCTTAGGCTTCAGTTGATTTCTGAATTATATGAAGGAGGGTTAGCAGGGCATTTCGGGCACGATAAGACGTTCACTCTGTTAGATGAACGATACTTTTGGCCCAAAATGCGCAAAGATGTTGTCAAGTTCATCCAAGGGTGTCATGTGTGTCAAGTGTCCAAGGGTCATCGTCAGAATAGTGGTCTGTATACTCCGTTACCCATTCCTGAACGGCCGTGGGAGCACGTATGCCTCTTTAGTAGCGTCCTATTATTTCAAGGAAGTTGCCCGCTTCCATGGTCTACCCCACACAATCACTTCTGGTCGTGACACGTTTTACGAGTCATTTTTGGAAATCGTTATGGGCCCTGTTGAAGACTAAGCTTCAGTTCAGTAGTGCGTATCACCCCCAGACCGATGGCCAAACCGAAGTTGTGAACCGCACCTTAGGAAATTTGTTTCGGAGCCTAGTAGGGGAAAATGTCAAAACTTGGGACCTCGTATTGCCCCAAGCCGAGTTCGCATATAACAATTCCATTAATCGTTCTATTGGTAAATCTTTGTTCCCAATGGTGTATGGTCGGTCACCCACCCATGTCGTTGACCTAGCCCCTGTGTCAGAGCTTCCAGCTCCAGCTCCGGATGCTTTTGATGTCGTCGAATATATGCGTAACATTCACAGACAAGTCCGTGCCAAACTTGTCGAAAGCTACGAGCCCTACAAAGCTTTCGTAGATCAGGGTCGTCGTGATGTCCAGTTTCAGGTCGGTCAACTCGTCTGAGTGTATCTGCGTCCAGAGCGTTTTTCTGTAGACACCTATAGCAAATTAAGTCCTAAGAAGTATGGCTCTTTTAGGATCCTTCAGCGATTGGGTTTGAATACCTACCTCCTTGAGCTGCCCGATGATTGGCATATTTCCCCTATTTTCAACGTGGCTGATCTATATGCTTACTGTGGCAACAACAAGTTGTCAAAGCCGACTTCTTCCCAACCAAGGGAGAATGATGTAGGGCAGGACCCGATTGGGCCCATCGTGCCACCCAATCCGCCACAAAGGGCAGATGACCGACTTCACGTGTATGACCCCCTTGCAGGTACGGAGCCGCGACGCAAGGAGGTACCCCTGCGCACCTACTCCAGGCGTGGTGGAGTTCGCACGTCACAAAACCAGCAACAGATGGAAGTTGACCCGGATCGCGGTTCGGATCCAAGCCTGGACCCGCGACCCGGGTCCAGTAAATAGCCTTTAAAAGGCCCACTCCTAGGGTTGCGTAGGGGAGATTGTTTTTGAAAGCTTCAGTCGTCATTTCTTTTTTGTTCTTTTGCTTATTCTTTGTTACTTGCATTCTGTTTCCTTCATTCCTTTACTATTGGTTGTTTTCCCATTGATTATTGAAACTTATTGAGGATAATAAAGAGTTTGGGCCACACTGATTCACGGTGGGCTTCTGTTTTCACTCCTCCTCCGACGTGGACTGCATCATGGGTGTAATATTTCATTTTCTTCTCATGGTTGTTGGGTATAGGATCGTCAGTCAGGCAAGCTGATTGAGGAAGGCCATAGAGAATGAGGACTCTATTACATGAATTTTTTGAAAATGCCGAAGAATGCTTTTTGCTATAATATTCAGAAAATTGAGTTGGAACTGTGGCATAAGAAACTTGGTCACCCACATATAGCCAAAATCCAACTTTTTCTAAATCTAGGGAAATTTTGTAACTCTGAATCATTTGACTGTAAAGATTGTATTCTTGGCAAAATGAAAAAATTATCATTTCAGAACAGAACTTTTTTCTCTTCAAAACCACTTGAATTAGTACAGTCGGATGTTTGGGGTCCTGCACCAGTAATTTCTAAAGGAGGATTTGTTTACTATGTTATTTTTGTCGATGATTTCTCTCGACATACATGGATTTACTTTCTTAAACATAAGTCTGAAGTATTTTCATACTTTCAAACATTTCATAGTATGGTTAAAAACAAGTTTCAAAATGATATTATCATTTTTCACAGAGATTCAGGGGGAGAGTTTTTATCCACAGATTTTAAAAATTATCTTAAGTCACATGGCATCACACATCAAAGATTTTGTCCTTATACACCTCAACAAAATGGGCTCGCAGAACGTAAACATCGCCATATTATGGAAACCACTAGGATTTTATTAATAGCAAATCAAGTCCCGAAAGACTTTTGGACAGAAATTGCCTTAACTGCTACCTATCTGATTAATAGGATGCCCTGCTCTTCTTTATAGAATATCACTCCCATTGAAAAACTTATGAATGTTTCTCCAGACTACTCTAGACTGAGAATATTTGGGTGCAAATGTTTCATATTTACCGACAAAAATGATAAACTTTTCCCTTGTGCGATTCCTTGTGCCTTTCTAGGATATGCTGAAAATCAGAAAGGTTATAGGTGTTTTGACTTAAAAAATAATATATTATATGTGTCTAGAAATGTTTCCTTTCTCAAAAAGGCGAGCTTCTTTGATTTTGAAAAACCAAAGGAAGACACTGAGTACTCTTTTTTGTTAGATCTGACATCAAAATCTGATAAATATGATCTTGACTATAACTTTGATAATGATCAAGGAATTATTGATCTTGATCATAATGTTGACAATGAAGAAATTCATAGAGACACTAGTATCCAATATTCGAGGCGACAAGGGTCTAATCATCCACGTGCACTTGAAAAATATTCTAACATTCCAACTAAACAATCATCTCGAGTCTCGAGGCCTCTAGAAAAGTTTGTGTCATACGAGTCCTTCTCACCTACATATAGGGCAGTCATTGCATTAATTCACTCATATGAAGAACCATCTACATATCTCCAAGCAAAAAATGATGTTAAATAGATAGAAGCCATGAAAGCTGAATTAGATGCACTAGAAAAGGCTTCTACAAGGACTATTCAAGATCTTCCTCCATGGAAGAAAACTATAGGATGTCGATGGGTTTATAAAATTAAAACCAAGAGTGATGGCACTCTTGAAAGATATAAAGCCCTATTAGTAGCCAAAGGTTATGCCCAAGAATATGGCATTGATTATGAAGAAACCTTTGCTCCTGTGGCTCGTATGACAACTGTCAGAACCTTAATTGCCTTAGCCTCTATCAAGAAATGGTTCATTTTCCAAATGGATGTCAAAAGTGCCTTTTTAAATGGAAAGCTAGTTGAAGAAGTATACATGGAACCCCCTCCTGGTCGAAGTATTTCTAAGGGTAAAGCCCTTCGCTTAGAAAAAACTCTTTATGAACTTAAATAAACACTAAAAGCTTGGTATGATAGGTTTAGTCATGTTATGATTGATATTGGTTTTCAATTCTGTTTAACTGACACTGCTTTGTTTGTTAAGAATTTTGATGCAGGAATCATTGTGCTTCTTCTTTATGTGGATGATATGATCATCACTGGAAGCGATAGACAGGGAGTTGAAACGATCAAAATACTTCTTAAATCTCATTTTGAAATGATTGATTCAGGCTTATCGAGATATTTTTTAGGCATTGAAGTTACTTATTCTCCTAGAAAATATTTATTATCTCAGACTAAATTTGCTTTTGACATTGTTTCTAGGCTTATTGAGATATTTTTTAGGCTTATTGATGGAGAACTTTTTAACGATCCTACTCCTTACAGACAGCTTGTCGGGGCACTTTCCTATCTATCCATTACCAGACCAGATATAGCACATGTTGTTCACACAGCAAGTCAGTTTCAACATGCTCCTACTTCTGTTCATATGGGAACAGTCATGCGTATTAACAGATACATTCAATCCTCTCTTTCACGAGAACTTTTCTTGTCTTCTTCCTCTTCTCTTGATTTACTTGCATATATTGATGCTGATTGGGGAGGTGATCCCAATAACAGACACTCAACCACTATTTTTTGTGTCTTTTTAGGTGAATCATTAATCTTGTGGAGGTGCAAAAAGTAGCAGAAGGTATCTCTATCATCCACCGAAGCTGAATATAGAGTCATGGCAACCACGACCATGAAAGTAGTTTGGCTCCGACGACTGCTTGCTGACATGGGAGTTGAAGCAACAAAAGCTTCATAGATGTGCTGTGACAACAAAAGTGTGATCTACATTACAAGTAACAGAACATTCCACGAACGCACCAAACATATCGAAATGGATTGTCACTACGTCAAAGAGGAATATCTACATGGGACAATTGATCTGCCATATGTTACTTCAGAATATCAGTTAGCAGACTTCTTTACAAAGTCTCTCGCTGCTCCCCGATTTCACTTTCTCTTATACAAACTTTCGCTCATTGTACCGTAAGTTTGAGGGGGAGTGTTAAAATGTAAACTTGTAAACATATATATAATATTATTATATATATATATATAATATTTTTTCTTTTTCTATTTTTTTTATTTTGTCATCTAGTTCAATTTGAACTAGAATATAACTAGTCAAGTCTTAGTTAAGACTTTACTAGCAATAGAGTCGTTGGACTCTAGTCTAACGACTCTATTGAGTCCCTCATTCTCTCCCTCTCTCATACTGTGTATATATAGGGGAACATCCCCTCTTGTAAAATGTGTAAAATGCTTCTTAAACATTGCTTTCTCCTTGTTCAATAAAAGAATATTTTTATTCCTTTTTGTTTCCCTTTATACCCCTCTTAAGGGTTATGCTTAAATGTCTTGTTAAGACATCATTTTGAATCTTAGTTCGTGTTTGGAAGATCAACATCTCATTTCAGATACTCTCATTCTTGACCATCTCAGTGTGTTTAATAAGATTATTGCTGGTCTGTTTAGTTTGAATGTTAAACTTGAAGATGAGGATAAAACTTTGTTGTTACTAACCTCATTGTCCCAATCCTATGAGCATCTTGTGCCAACCATAATTTATGGGAAAGAAACATTGGATATGAAAGAGGTCACAGGTACCCTCATTTCAAATGAAATTAGGAGAAGACCATCAGCGAATGAGGATTCTGGTGAAGGATTGATGGTGAGTTCATCGAAAGGCAGGGGTCGGTCAAAGGACAGGAAAAATGACCGCAGATATAGAAGCAAGTCCAGATGAAGGAAGGACATCACTTGCTACAATTGTGAAAAGAAAGGGCACTTCCAGAATCAGTGCAAAGAGCCAAAGAAAAATCAGAAAAAAGGAAAAGAGGCAGAATCATCAGAAACCAAAGAAGATACCACAGTCACAGTTAAAGGTGAGCTTGTGATTTTGTCTAATACTAATGATCCATGTATCTGTGTGTGCCAAGATATAGATTGGGTCATAGACACAGGAGCCTCGTACCATGCTACACCATAGAAAGAGTATTTTAATACATACAAGACCGATAATTTTGGTATTGTCCAAATGAAAAACACAGGAACATCAGAGATTGTAGGGGTTGAAAATATTCATCTCCAGACTAGTCTTAGGTAGATGCTGATGCTCAAGGATGTCAGACATGTTCCAGACTTGAGGTTGAACTTGCTTTCAGTAGAAAAACTTGATGAAGAGGGTAGAAGCAATGTTTTCAACCAAGTACAGTGGAAACTCAGCAGCGGGTCATTGGTTCAGGCCAGAGGAAAGAGGTGTTGTACTCTTTACAAGATGCAAGGCAATATATGTAAGGGACAGTTGAATACAACTGAGGACTCTTCTATTGATTTGTGGCACAGTCAATTAGGTCAAATGAGTGAGAAGGGCTTGCAGATTCTTGCTAAGAGGGAGCAACTTCCAAAGTTAAAAGGTACACATCTAAACCCGTGTGTTCATTGTTTAGCTGGTAAGCAACATAGAGTATCTTTGGTTAGAAATGTCTTTCATAGAAAATCTCACATTCTGAAGTTAGTTTATACTGATGTTTGCGGTCCTCTGAGAACAAAAACTGCTAAGTGTTACTGATGCGAAAACTTTCAGTGGTGTACTTTATTTTGTTACTTTTATAGATGACTTCTCTAGAAAAGTTTGGGCATACCCTCTGAAAACCAAGGATCAGGTTCTTGATATATTCAAGCAATTTCATGCTATGGTTGAGAGGAAAATATGAAAACAATTGAAATGCATCAGGTCAGATAATGGTGGAGAGTACACAGGTCCATTCCATGAATACTGTAAAATTTATAGAATTCGCCATAAGTTGACAATTCTAAGTATCCCACAACACAATGCAGTTAAAGAAAGGATGAACCGTACAATTGCAGAGAGAATCAGGTGTATGCTTGCACACTCCAAGCTGCCAAAGAAATTCTGGGGCAAGGTTTTAAGGAGAACAGTTGATGTGATCAACTTGTCTCCTGCTCATGCTTTAACAAATGATGTTGCAGATAGAGTGTGGTCAGGAAAGGATGTGTCCTATAAACACCTGAGGGTATTTGGATGCAAGGCATTTGCACATGTTCCCAAGGAGGAGATGTAACGCCCCGAAATTTAGCCCATTTTTTTTTAAAGCGGAAACAACTAATAATTCTCGGGTTAAGCATTTCAGAACGATACAGGAAGGTAAAAGCAAACCACACCATTTATTTTCACTTCAATAATAATAAAATCCAACATCAGAGTTTTCACATTGTGAGTCTCAAAACAAAAATCTCAATCTGAAAGAAAGCAGAACCGCCAGGGCACAAATAGATCAAGTCTCGGTCAGCGCCTCATCCTGCATCACTCATAGAACTACTCTTCTCCTGAAAATAATAGAAATTATAGGAATTAGACTACCACGTCTAAGTAGGAAAACTGTAATTATTCTTGCAAGTAGATCATGTGTCAAGTGTGATGTGGGTGTCGTGTTTGAATTACAGTCTAAACATAAACACATAAGGAATTCGATGCAATAGCAATCATAGACATATATCTGAATAGAAAGGTAGATTATGTAACAGTTATACTTGAGCACAAAAAGCATTTTATGCAACTACAACAATTAAGCAAGGTATTAAGCAATTAAAGCAGAACTTACACTAACATGAACAACATCCATAATATGAATTCAATTAACTAATAAATACACAATTAAGGATGTCGTTTCATCATAAGCACCGAATATAAAACATGATGAAAGAGTAAGCAATTGTCTCTTTAATGACTCTCACACAGTGATACCTAACTGTTCTAGTAAATGTTTATCTTTTCTTATCCCGCGGGTACACACGGGCCAAGGCAACTATCACAGAAGAAAATGTCCGGGGGTATATTATTCAGGGTTGTTTTATTAACCCGAACATTCTAACTGTGACTGAAATCCCAAGAGAGCGGCCAGTGACCGAGAGAAACTTCCAAAGGCCAAAACCAAAACAGGATGCATCCCTAACTTCTGCAGAAGAACATGGATCTACCACCTAGGACAAAATTGGTAGTCCGGGTCCCTCGACTCTGAGGACTGGGACCAATGAGTCGCTTTACGCTCGAAACTAACACATGTCCCCAGAGTTTTGTACCACCCACCCTCTCCAAGGTAAGCCCGAATCTGAGTGGGTTAATCTTTTCATTTAATTATTTTCCCGAAGTATGGGGCATTTCCCCAACTTCTTTCTACTATCATAGTAGTAGGATTCTCAACCTTAGTCATCTTACCAAGGTGCAGAGTATAGTCCCAATCATTTGTCATATTAATTGCATAACCCACCCAAAGTGCTCCGGTGCCTTTAAACCAGTCAAGCACAAAAGTTATTATTTAGTTTCATTACCAATATACTTGAACCAGGCCACGTACCTACATTAGGTACTTAACCCGTATCGGGTAGTCCAATCTGTCTTGCCCATTAGGCAAGGCACAAGTCCCAAGATTGCCGCGTGCACCAGGTTATGTGTTGAGTAAACCTTTAATCTATGACAGTTTCTATGTATGCTCAGTATAATTTATTATCATGTAGGGTCTCAATATTGAAATGAAAATTTTCCACACACATGGTAACTACCGGTATCTTCAACAGCTAACATGGGTTATCATAAGCATGCCATATCTCACAGCATAAGACATAGACAAAAAATAGGCTAACAGGAATTTACCTAAACAAGTTAGGGTCTACATAATGGAATAGTTTCAATCGGCCAGCATAAACATGCCATGTTTTACAGGATGAAACCATTAACATCTGTCAACATAATTTATGTTGTGTTCAACATAGGTTTACAGCATAAAATAATCAACATTGGCTGATCATAAACTATGCTAAGTTCAGCATAACTTTACAGCATAAAGTAATCAACATCAGACAATCATAAACTATGATAGTTCAGCATAGCTTTACAAACTAAAACAATCAACATCGGTTAATCCTAAACTATGCTAAGTTCAGCCTAACTTTACAGAATAAAGTAATCAACATCAGACAATCATAAACTATGATAGTTCAGCATAGCTTTACAAACTAAAACAATCAACATCGGTAAATCCTAAACTATGCTAAGTTCAGCCTAACTTTACAGAATAAAGTAATCAACATCAGACAATCATAAACTATGATAGTTCAGCATAGCTTTACAAACTAAAACAATCAACATCGGTAAATCCTAAACTATGCTAAGTTCAGCCACTATCTTGAATGCCAGCTCTCCAATTGTCATTGCTTTTAACAAAACAACATGCTGATATAAAGGTACGCAATATCCAATAATAGCTAAAGAATGAGCAGCAGAGGAGTTAATTTGATTACTGTACTTATTCAGCAACTACCTATGTGTTTTCGTGCAATACCAGGTATAATCAAATAGGGTATAATCTGAACATATAACTGCGCAATGTACAATAAAAAAAAACATGTATATGTGCGATTTATGAAATAGAATATAACCGAAAACCTCTACTCTGTGTTGGGCATGAAGTAACATATAACCAGAACTCGAGCAGGGCCTGTACTTTGATTTAAAAAAATGAATTAAATGAAAACACTGGAATTAAGCATGCATTCTACATTAATCGATCAGATGACAAAAGGTCACAAGGCTTGTACAACTGCCTGCAGTATCGCACAATGATTCATCAATTGAAAACAACAAACTTATGCATGCATTTCAAGTTAACTAATCAGAATCTACCAATGTATGCAGTTATCATAAACTAATTAGAATATCTCAATGCGAGCAGTTATTGTTAACTAAATTGAACGAATCCATATGAACAGTTGTTGTTAACCAATTAGAATATATCGATGTATGCAGTTAATGTTAACTAATGGGAATACAATAAGACAAAGCCTGGTTTATATGTGAAAACCCAAATAAAACTTATTAATTAAGTACATAACCCTAATTAAAACTATGTAATCTGATTGAGTGCCCTCTTTGTACGTTATCAACAAGCTAATAATCCTACTAGTTATTCATTTGGTTTAGTAATAACAATATTTCATGTACAGATTTCTAAGATGCAAAAAAATAAGGGATTCACATTCAAAAGAACAAAATGTAGGAACTACATAACCTATGGGTCATCTGTATGACATATTTAGCTTAACAAAAGAGGATATACTACTAAATCATATCATATGTAATTAACCATTTTCCCCTTTTTTTTTCATAACAATCTGAAACCCCCAAATCGTAGATTTGGGGTTTTCGGTTTGGAGGTGGCAGACGACCCCATATTGGGGATTTCCTTGAACAGCAAGGAACATATACAGCTATTTAGGGGTTCGAGAATCCCCTGACAGGACTCAGCCAAAATTTTATCTCATTCGCAGTCCCTTTCCTTTTATTGTACGCACCCCCCATTTTATCAGTCGATTTGGGTTTTTGACAACCCGCACCCCACCAAACCCATGATTAACCTGAAAAACAATCACAGAAACCCTACCATTTTCCCGGTGAGGTTGTTGCGGCAGCTACGAGAGGGGTCGGTCGGCCTGGACAGCACCACCACCGGCGAGGTTGGCTCCTCACTGCAAGGCCTCGAGCTGCGGCTTGGGATTGGAGGGAGCTTCGAGGTTTAGAAAGGTAGAAAAGGGTGAGAGAGAGAGAATGGGACAGCGAGAGAGGGAGAAGGAAGAGGTCGGGGTCCCCCTTTGTAGGTGGGTGGCCCCCCGAAAAGGAAGGGAAGCACACCCTCCCGGCGGCTGCGGGGTGTTCCCCCACCTCCCATCATCTTAGGTGTTAGGGTTCAGCTGAACCCTAACACTCGTTATCGCAGGGGAGAGGGTTTTCCCTCAAAAAGATTTTATCGGGCAACCCATATCGGGTTGCCCCCCTATTAACCCCTCTTTAATTTTAACAGGGGGGTGGATCGGGTCCGGGTCCGAACCACGACCCGAAATGCTGGACCCAAATTTGATTTGGGTCCGGGTCGCTTAAACAGCAGTGGACCCAAGGGTTGGATCCACTTGGGTCCGAACCGAGGATTTGAAATATTTAATTTCTTAAATATTTATTTATATAATATTACTAAAATATTCTAATATCCGAAATTTTCTTTTGGGTCCAATAACGGATCCTAGGCCCAAATCCACATAATTCTTAAGTTTTTTTTTGTAAAATTTGTGGTTCTTACATCCTTTCCTCCTAAAAAAAAAAATCGTCCTCGAAATTTACCTGTCGGTGTTTACTCGAACAGCTCGGGGAATTTTTCTCGCATATTAGCCTCTGGTTCCCACGTGCTTTCATCGATGCCATGGTGTTGCCATCTCACCTTAACGAGAGGAATGGTCTTTGATCTCAAGACTCGCTCACTTCGTTCCAATATCTCCACTGGTTTTTCTTCCATGGTTAGGTCTTCACTTATATCTACGTCCTCATATTGGATGACATGCGACGGATCTTGAAGATATTTTCTTAACATAGATACATGGAATACGTTATGTATCTGAGCATACTGAGGAGGTAGGGCTATACGGTAGGCTGTTTCTCCAACCCGTTCCAAAATCTCAAAAGGTCCGACATATCAGGAACTCAGTTTTCCTTTCTTACCAAAACGAAACACACTTTTGGTGGGTGATACCTTCACAAAGACTCGATCCCCCACATCAAAAGTGAGCTCCCTGCGCCTTTGATCTGCATAACTCTTTTGTCGACTCTGGGCTGTGAGCAGTCTATCTCTTATCATCTTTATCTGTTGGGTGTAATGTTGTAACACGATTGGTGATTCTACCGACCGTTCTCCAATTTCATCCCAATACACAGGTGATCTACATGGTCTTCCGTACAGAGCTTCGAAAGGAGCCATGCCAATACTCGCATGGTAACTATTATTGTAAGCATATTCGGCTAAAATAACATGCTTGTCCCACTCACCTTTCCAATCCAGCATACATGCTCGCAGCATATCTTCTAGTGTCTGGATAGTCCTCTCTGATTGTCCGTCAGTCTGGGGATGAAAAGCGGTACTCAGCTTCAGTTTCGTACCCAAGGCCTGTTGCAACTGACCCCAAAACCGAGAAGTAAATTGAGGATCTCGATCTGATATAATAGAGACTGGTACTCCATGTAGTCGAACAACCTCTCTGATGTATAAGTCCGCTAAGCTCTCGAGGGATTGATTTATTCGTATGGGTAGAAAATGAGTCGATTTCGTCAGTCGATCCACTATTACTGATGCAACTCACGTTGAAGGAGGAGAGAAAATAATGGCCCACCGTAAATCGGTGGGGCTGAACTTCTTTATTACTCAGAAATGTCTTAATAAACAATGGAAAAATGCAATAAACAGGGAAGAATGCAAGGGAAAATAGGGAATAAGTAAAGGAAAAGGAAAACTGCAGCAAAAAAGAAAAGTCGGCTGGGCTTCTTTTAATCTTCAATGCCCTTCACGCAACCCTAGACAGCCTTTTAAAGACTGTTTACTGGACCGGGTCGTGGATCCAGGTTTGGATCCGACCCACGATCCGGTTCAGTCTCCCTTTGCAGCTGGTTCTGGGGCGTGCGAGCTCCACCACGCCTGACGTAGGTGCGCAGGGGTACCTCCCTGCGTCGTGGCTCCGTCCCTGCAGGTGAGTTATCTCCACGGAGTCTTGCATCTGCCCTGTGTGGTGGATCGAGTGGCACGCTGGGCCCAATCGGGTCCTGCCCTGCATCATTCTCCCCTGGTTGGGAAGAAGTCGGCTCTGTCGACTTGTTGTCGCCACGGTAAGCATATAGATCAGCCACGTTAAAAATAGGGGAAATATGCCAATCATCGGGCAGCTCAAGGAGGTAAGCATTTGAACCTAACCGCTGGAGGATCCTAAAGGGGCCATACTTCTTAGGACTTAATTTGCTATAGGTACCGACAGGAAAACGCTCTGGACGCAGGTACACCCAGACAAGTTGATCAACCTCGAAATGGACATCACGACGACCCTGATCTACGAAAGCTTTGTAGGTCTCGTAGCTTTCAACAAGTTTGGCCCGGACTTGTCTGTGAATGTCACGCATATATTCAACGGCATCAAAGGCATCCGGAGCTGGAGCTGAGAGATCTGACACAGGGGCGAGGTCAACGACATGGGTGGGAGAACGACCATACACTACTTGGAACGGGGATTTACCAGTGGACCGGTTAATGGAGTTGTTATAGGCGAACTCGGCTTGAGGCAGAACGAGATCCCAAGTCTTGACATTTTCACCCACTAAGCTCCGTAATAAATTTCCTAAGGTGCGGTTCACGACTTCGGTTTGACCATCAGTCTGGGGGTGATACGCGCTACTGAACTGGAGCTTAGTTTTCAACAGGGCCCATAACGACTTCCAAAAATGGCTCATAAAACGCGTATCGCGATCGGAAGTGATTGTGTGAGGTAGACCGTGGAAACGGGCAACATCTTTGAAATAATATGAAGTGACTAAAGAGGCATCGGTGGTGCGCTTGCACGGGATAAAGATAGCCATTTTGGAGAACCGGTCAACAACGACTAAAATTGAATCAAAACGACGTGGTGTACGGGGAAGGCCCACAATAAAATCCATGGACACATGCTCCCACGGTCGCTCAGGAATGGGTAACGGGGTGTGCAGACCACTATTCTGACGATGACCCTTGGACACTTGACACACATGACAGCCTTGGATAAACTTGGCAACATCTTTGCGCATTTTGGGCCAAAAGTATCGTTCATCTAAGAGAGCGAACGTCTTATCATGCCCGAAATGCCCTGCTAACCCACCTTCATGTAATTCAGAAATCAACTGAAGCCTGAGGGAGAAATTGGGTACACATAATTGGTTGCCACGGAAGAGGTAACCGTTATGAATACAAAAACGGGGGTCAAGATTACGAGCGGAGGAGGTGCATCCTTCCCAGACTTTGTGAAAATCAGGGTCCGTAGGGTATAACTCTTTGCATTGTTCAAAACCTATGACCTGCACCGACATAGTCATCAACAGGCTGTTCTTCCTACTAAGAGCGTCAGCCACCTTGTTCAGGGTACCCGATTGATGCCGAAGCGAAAAGGTGTACTCTTGCAAGAAGCTGACCCACTTGGCATGACGGACACTCAACTTTTTCTGACTATTCAGGTACTTCAATGCCTCATGATCCGTGTACAAGACAAATTCCTTGTAAATGAGATAATGCCTCCAATAACGAAGGGCTTGTACAACGGCATAAAACTCAACATCGTAAGTGGAGTATTGGCACCTGGCCTGAGTCAGCTTCTCGCTAAAGAAGGCGACAGGCCTACGATTCTGACTCAAGACGGCGCCAATCCCCACTTTAGAGGCATCACACTCAACCTCAAAGACTGCACTAAAATCGGGGAGGGCTAAGACAGGGGCACTGGTCATTTTGTCCTTGATGATCGTAAAGGCTTTGCTCGCCGCTGGCGTCCAATGAAAGCTAGTACCTTTTAGGCACTCCGTGATGGGGGCATGAGGGTACTAAAATTTCTCACGAAACGTCGGTAAAAGGTGGCTAACCCGTGGAAACTACGGATCTCTCCTATAGTCTTTGGGGTAGGCCAATCGACAATCGCTCGGACTTTAGCAGGGTCGGCCTTAACGCCATCAGAAGACACAATAAACCCTAAGAACACGACACTGGATGTCATAAACTCACACTTCTTGGCATTGGCATACAATTTTTCTTTTCTCAAAATATCTAAGACTTGACGCAGGTGACTCAAATGATCAGACAATGAAGAACTATAGACCAAGATGTCGTCAAAGTAGACAACAACAAACTTCCCAAGACACGGACGCAAAACTTGGGTCATCATGTTCATGAAGGTACTGGGGGCATTAGACAACCCAAACGGCATGACTAACCACTCGTACAATCCATCACGTGTCTTAAATGCCGTTTTCCACTCGTCTCCCTCGCGTATACGAATCTGATGATATCCGCTTTTTAAATCAATTTTAGAGAAAATGGAGGCCCCGGATAACATATCAAACATATCATCTAGACGAGGAATGGGAAAGCGGTATTTGACGGTGATGCGATTGATCGCACGACTATCGACACACATGCGCATGGACCCATCTTTCTTGGGAGTGAGTAAGGCAGGCACGGCACAAGGACTAACACTCTCGCGAATGAAACCCTTTTGCAGTAATTCCTGAACCTGTCATAACAACTCCGCGTGTTCGGAGGGGTTCATGCGATAAGCGGGAAGGTTGGGTAGACTCGACCCGGGTACAAAATCAATGGCATGCTGAACCACCCTTGTCGAAGGTAATCCATCAGGAAGGTCATCCGGCATAACGTCGCGGAATTCCTCGAGAAGAGGGGCAACATCCGCAGGAATGGACACAGGTGAACTCATCACTGGCTTAGCCACCAGGGCATAACAATAGCCATCTTCCTGGCAGTGGTCCAGGAAAAGCCGGTACGAGAGGCCTGCGAGTCGGGGGACTCGCTCGGGTTTGTCAACTGTGGGGAAACCCGTCTCCCGGATTGGTAGAAGGACGATCTTATGGCCATTAAAGATAAAAGAATAAGTGTTCTTGCGGCCATCGTGAGTGGTCTGGCGATCAAACTGCCAGGGACGTCCCAAAAGAATGTGACACGCATGCATAGGGGCCACATCACACCACACCTCATCGTGGTAGTGTTCCCCCATGGAAAACCGGACTAGGCAACGCTGAGTGATGGGAACCTCATTTCCTTTCTTGAACCAGGCCATCTTATAGGGTTGGGATAACGTTTCGGTGTTGAGTTTCAAGGTAGACACCACACTCTCAGATACCATGTTCTCACATGCTCCGGTGTCAATGATGACATCACACGCGTGACCTTCACAGTTGCATCGAGTCCTAAAAATGTTGTTCCTTAGCCATTTCGATGGGGTCAATTCTCGGGGTGTGGTCAACACATGACGGATGGACAACAAACTTTCGACGTTGCCGTCGAACTCTATAACTCCCCGCTCATCCTCAACCTCAACTAATGAATTGTCCTCACTATCACTCTCACTTGCGGACTCGACAATCCCTTCAACTAGATGAGTGTTCTTGCTCACGGTCGGACACTTGGACGCGACATGTCCTAACTCTTGACACCTAAAGCAACGAAGGGTTGACTCAGTAGGTTTGGTTTTGGACCGGGTGTGGAAAGCTGGACCTGACTGGTCAGATTTGCTAAGGTCGGTCCTAGGTTTTGAGTCACTAGGGGAGCTTGCTCCCCTGGTTGGGAAACTCGGCTTGGGTCGGTTGGAGGGCTCACTACGGGTCGTCCGATATTCCTGCCTCCGCTTCAGCTTATCCTCGATGTTCATGGCATAACTGCTGGCTTGATCTAATGTTTCGACTGTGACACAACTAAAATCATCAGAGATAGCAGGGCGGAGACCCGAAATGTACCTCGTGCCCTGCTGACGAGCTGTTTCCTCGATCTGCACACGCAGGGAAAGACGATGGAACTCCGCGGTGTACTCTGCTACAGTTCGGGAACCTTGGCGCAGGGTCAGGTATTCCTTGTAGGCTCGCTCGGCGTGATCCGAAGGCACGAACTTTGACTGCATCAGTCTTTGCATTTCCTCCCACGACTGTACGCGTTCTAATCCATGCCGCTCCCTTGATCGTTGTAGCTCCACCCACCATGTCTGTGCTAGGCCTCTCAATCGCGTAGAAGCTAACGAAACACGACGATGTTCAGCAACTGTGTGATAATCGAAGAAAAACTGCACTGCATAAGACCAGTCGAAAAACTGTTCTGCGTCGAATCGCCCTGCAAACTCCGGAAGATCCAATTTCACGCCATAGGTGGAAGAATGGTCTGGTGGCCTCTGTTGTCGCGGCTCCACTATCCCTGCAGGATGCTCGTTCCAGAAAATGTCGTCGTCCCAAACTGCTTCATTGCCCATATGGTGGTATTGTGCGCCGGGATGCTGGTGCTGTCGAACTCTCTCGATGAGGGGTCGGCGGTCGGGGCGCGCCGGTTCCTGCTGACATTGCCTCGGTCGGGTTTGCCCTTGGGTGGGCACCATCTGTGGCCGGTATGGTGGTACTGGAATGACGGGAAGTCCAAGGTTCGGGGAAGGGTTCGGTTGAGGTTCTGGTGTCGGACGGGTAGGATTGGTATAATATGGTTGTGGGTTAGGAGTCTGGTATGGGGCCGGATATTGGGTTGGGTTTTGGGTCAGGTTTGGGTTTAGGTATGGGTATGGGTATGGGTATGGGTATGGGGTTTGGTGGGTATATGGATGGGTTGACTCGCCCGATGGGATGTGAATCGGGCCCACTCCTACACTACTCGTCGGACCCAGATATGAGTGGGTTGGATCGAGGTTCGAGTTGTGGGGATAAGAAGCTTGGTTTGAACTCGATCCCCGATCCATAGCATTATGGGTCTGGTTTTGACCCGGCTCAAATCCAAACTGGAGCTCCGTCCGAGTCCGATATGGGTTAGGGTCGGTCTGAGGTATCTGTTGAGGGTCGGGACTAGTGGGTTGGTTCTGGCTCGGGGCTGCCCGCGAACCGGAACCAACTAGGTAGGCTGGGTAAGGGGTGTCTAGACCCAAACCCGTTCCCTGAGACCCAATGGCTGGTCCCAGTGACACAGGCCTGGGTCCTGTTGCATTACCAATTGGATTGGATCTTCTTGGATCTGGATCCATCAACAAAGGCTCGCCCATTCCAGCTCGCAGGGATGCGGCTACGGAGCCTCCCCGTGTGGGGTCGGGGAAGGAATGCTCGCCTCTCCCAAACTGGACTGATAGGATTGGGCCAGCAGCAGGGTCCAGCGTGACGTCGGGCCCCTGCCGACTCAGCTCACCCTGCGACACAGCCCGAGCGAGTCCCTGCCACGATCCTGGGCCCAGCGCAACACTGGGCCCCTGCAGGTTCGGGCCGACCCTCAGCACACCTGCTGTTGCGCCTGGCCATGCACCCTGGCCTGCAGGTGGACCCAGTGTACTGCTGGGCCCCTGCAGGCTCGGGTCCACCTGTGAAACAGGCGCAGGCAGCCTTTGTCGGGAGTGGGGTGCTCTTACCAGGGCATCATTGTTTGGCGGGATCCCCTGGTGTTGTCGCGAGGTGTCTGGACCCTTCGTGGATGCTGAAGCAGGCGCGGTCACTCGCTGCAGAGGCATCGGCTGGTGTGATTCAGCCCCTTGGATGTTCAGATTTGCGAACACGCCCTCATCGACGTCAGCACCTGGTATTGCGCACGTTCCCTTGCGCGCCTCAAGCACTATCAACCGATCGTCCATCACATCCAGCCTCTTTGATAGGCCTGCCACATCTCGGGTCACGCGCAACACGTTCTCCTGGATTTTCGTCAACACCTCCATGACACGCAGCATGGGATCTTCGCTGCTCGCCTCCTCACGCGCTTCGCCTTGTACCGGATCGGTTCCCTCCTCAAGAGCCATACCGCTGATGAAGTCGGAACGCCCGCTGCTCTGATACCACTTTGATGCAGCTCACGTTGAAGGAGGAGAGAAAATAATGGCCCACCGTAAATCGGTGGGGCTGAACTTCTTTATTACTCAGAAATGTCTTAATAAACAATGGAAAAATGCAATAAACAGGGAAGAATGCAAGGGAAAATAGGGAATAAGTAAAGGAAAAGGAAAACTGCAGCAAAAAAGAAAAGTCGGCTGGGCTTCTTTTAATCTTCAATGCCCTTCACGCAACCCTAGACAGCCTTTTAAAGACTGTTTACTGGACCGGGTCGTGGATCCAGGTTTGGATCCGACCCACGATCCGGTTCAGTCTCCCTTTGCAGCTGGTTCTGGGGCGTGCGAGCTCCACCACGCCTGACGTAGGTGCGCAGGGGTACCTCCCTGCGTCGTGGCTCCGTCCCTGCAGGTGAGTTATCTCCACGGAGTCTTGCATCTGCCCTGTGTGGTGGATCGAGTGGCACGCTGGGCCCAATCGGGTCCTGCCCTGCATCAATTACCCATATTGCGTCATGTTGTTTCCGTGTTTTCGGCAAACCTACCACGAAGTCCATGGTGATTTCTTCCCATTTCCACTGTGGAATCTCCATTTGCTGCATCATTCCACCAGGTTTCTGATGTTCTACCTTGACTTGCTGACAAGTCAAACACTTCGAGACATAACTTGCGACCTCATGCTTCATTCTATTCCACCAATACCCTCGTTGTAAATCTTTAAACATTTTTGTGCCCCCCGGGTGTATGGTGTACTTGGACCTATGTGCTTCACCCAATAGTTCTTCCTTCAACTTGGGATCACTAGGGACCCAAAGTCGCTTTTTCATCCAAATACTGACATCTTTCTTGAGTGAGAAATGTGACTTCTCTTGTTGGGCTAGTGACTTCAATTTCTCATATTGGGGATCCTCTTTCTGACCTTCAATAATCTTTGCAAGGATCTCCGGGTGAGCAGACAAATTAGATAATTTGATACTTCTCACTACCTCTGCGAACGGTTTCCAATCAATGAATTCCTCCACCAAATTCCACCCTTTTGTCAGAAGACTAGACAAACTGCAACCAGCTTTTCGGCTGAGAGAGTCAGCTACCACATTTGCCTTTCCTGGGTGATAGGAAATGGTAAAATCGTAATCCTTTATAAACTCCAACCATCGTCGTTGTCGCATGTTCAACTCTTTCTGGGAAAACAGGTACTTGAGACTTTTGTGATCAGTAAATACCTCGAATTGTTCCCCATACAGGTAATGTCGCCATAATTTCAAAGCGAACACTATGGCTGCCAATTCGAGATCATGAGTTGGATAGTTTCGTTCATGAATCTTTAATTTGCGAGAGGCATATGCTATCACCTTATCATTTTGCATTAAAACACATCCCAACCCAGTACCTGATGCGTCTGAGTAGACCACAAAACCACCATGACCTGAAGGTAAAGCCAACACTGGTGCGGTGGTAAGCTTCTTCTTTAAGATTTGGAAACTCTCCTCACACTTATCAGTCCATTCGAACTTGATTCCTTTCCTCAGGAGCTTGGTCATGGGCATAGCAATCCGTGAAAAGTCCTGAATGAATCTTCTATAATAGCCTGTTAATCCTAGAAAACTCCTGATATCACTGATATTCTTTGGTTGACCCCAATTTAATACAGCTTCAACCTTTGCCGGGTCCACAGCGACTCCATCTCGCGATATGACATGACCCAAGAACATGACCTTCTCGAGCCAGAATTCGCACTTGGAGAATTTGGCGAACAACTGGTGTTCCTTGAGAGTTCCCAATACGATCCTCAAATGTTCACGATGTTGTTCTATACTTTCAGAGTATATAAGTATATCATCAATAAAAACAATCACAAAAGTATCCAAGTACGCTCTGAATACCCTATTCATTAAATCCATGAATGCGGCGGGAGCATTGGTCAGTCTGAATGGCATAACTACGAACTCGTAGTGACCGTACCTTGTTCTAAAGGC
The DNA here is from genome assembly GCF_984573655.1 of Nuphar pumila. Lineage (NCBI taxonomy): Eukaryota > Viridiplantae > Streptophyta > Magnoliopsida > Nymphaeales > Nymphaeaceae > Nuphar > Nuphar pumila. The sequence continues at coordinate 1,092,606 of NC_143264.1, read as the reverse complement.
TGTCTTGGGAATATCATCGTCCTTGATCCGAAGTTGGTGATACCCAGATCTAAGATCGATTTTTGAAAACACCTTAGCCTTTTGCAATTGGTCAAACAAGTCTTCAATGCGAGGTAGGGGATACTTATTTTTGACTGTTGCTTGATTCAACATCCGATAGTCTATACACAACCTCATAGAACCATCTTTCTTCTTTACAAACAGAACTGGTGCTCCCCATGGTGACACGCTTGGCCTAATGAAACCTTGTTCCATCAACTCTTGGAGTTGTTTCTTCAGCTCCTCCAACTCTACTGGAGCCATACGATAAGGTGCTTTCGAGATTGGTGCCGTCCCAGGTACCAACTCGATATGAAAATCCACCTCACGCTGTGGAGGTAGTCCCGGCAACTCATCCGGAAACACTTCTGGGAATTCACGAACCACTTCAAGTTCTTCTAAAGGTGTGACCTTCGACTCGCAGGAGAATACATTTACTAGGAATGCTCGGCACCCCTGTCGCATATACATCTGGGCCTTTAATACAGATACCATTCGGCCCTTTACTGTAGGTCTCGAGAGCCGAAACTCAACCTTTGGCAATCCTGGTCGGGACAAAACCACTTTCCCTTGGCGACAGAGAACGTTGGCATAATGTTCATATAGCCAATCCATCCCCAAAATGACATCATATTCAGTCATATCGAGCAAGATTAGGTCAGCAGGTAAGTTCTGACCTTCAAGTACAATTATGACATCAGGGATGTAGTTTACACATATCGAATTATATCCTATTGGATTGTACACATATAATTCATGTTTCAGAGATTCAGTATGTGCACCAAGTAATTTTACAAATTCTACGGATATGAATGAATGTGTAGCACCACAGTCAAATAGAACAAGTGCAGCACAGCCATTGACAATTACAGTACCTTGTACCAGATTTCCTTTCTCCAACTCTTCCGCAGTGGTGGCATATACTCGTCCCGGCACCCTCTTCTGTGCATTTTGCTGTGGTGTTTGCTGCGGCTGAGATGGTTGATGTTGCTGTCCTCCTCCGGCATTACGTTTCTGCATATCCGCCATCTTCTTGTGGCACTGAAGGGCATAATGACCCATTTTTCCACAGTAGAGACATGCTCCGGTGTCTCTAGGGCAAGGTTGTCCGTAGTGGGACCGGTTGCACTTCTGGCACACCCGATTTTGTCCTTGTTGCTGCGGAGGACGATTTCCACCATTGTACTTTTGCTTCTTGTAAGGTGGCTGGTACTTCTTGCCACTGTGGTGCTACGGCGGACCGGCTCCCCGTTTCCCCGGTGTGTCCTTTTGACTCTTCCTTGATCTCTCCCATTCTTCACTCAGCATAGTAGCCACTTCAATGGCTTGTGCGAGGGTGGACGGCAGATTTATCATCACTCGTGGTCGTAATCCGTCCTTGAGTCCGCGCACATACCTAGTTGCTCTGGCTTTATCATTTGCGAACAAATTTGGGCAATAACGCTCCAAGGTCCGAAATTTGGTAGTGTATTCTACCAAATTCATATTTCCTTGAGTAAGCTCCAAGAACTCCTGATGCTTCTGATCACGAGCGTACTGGGGAAAATATGTCTCTAGAAATATCCGCTTGAATTCTTCCCATGGAATAGTATCCTCTCCGGCAAAGTGGATGGTTCGGGTTGTGTCCCACCATTTCTGTGCATCTTCCGTCAAGCGGTAAGTGCCGAAGTCCGTTTGCTTATCCTCGGGAACAGACAGAACCCGAAAAGCTCGTTCTGTCTCTGCAATCCAATTCTCAGCTAATTCAGGATCAGCCTTGCCTGAGAAGGTAGGCGGGTTCAATTTCAAGAACTTCTCATAGGTGATTGTGTTCGTATTATGCCTTTCACTTATGGCTGCGGCTAACTCCGCCTGATGGCGCATTTGGGTGTCTATGGTTTGAGCCAGATTACCGAGAGTTTCCATCACGAAACCCCTTTGGTCTTGCCATTCGTTCGCCGTGCTCGAACTAGCTTGGGATCGACGATACATCTAATAATCATTTCAATACACACAGTTTTACTATCTTTGAATTGTAGTGTCCCTAAAATCATCACATGTATATATCTATACTTATATAGAAAACAATGCAATTATCATGCCTAATAAAGTAAGAATGATAAAAATATACTCACAGAGCGATCTCAGGACGTGGCATGACCGTGATCCTTGATTTATTGTTCCCAGGCTCTGATACCATAACTGTAACGCCCCGAAATTTAGCCCATTTTTTTAAAGCGGAAACAACTAATAATTCTCGGGTTAAGCATTTCAAAACGACACAGGAAGGTAAAAGCAAACCACACCATTTATTTTCACTTCAATAATAATAAAATCCATCAGAGTTTTCACATTGTGAGTCTCAAAACAAAAATCTCAATCTGAAAGAAAGCAAAACCGCCAGGGCACAAATAGATCAAGTCTCGGTCAGCGCCTCATCCTGCATCACTCATAGAACTACTCTTCTCCTGAAAATAATAGAAATTATAGGAATTAGACTACCACGTCTAAGTAGGAAAACTGTAATTATTCTTGCAAGTAGATCATGTGTCAAGTGTGATGTGGGTGTCGTGTTTGAATTACAGTCTAAACATAAACACATAAGGAATTCGATGCAATAGCAATCATAGACATATATCTGAATAGAAAGGTAGATTATGTAACAGTTATACTTGAGCACAAAAAGCATTTTATGCAACTACAACAATTAAGCAAGGTATTAAGCAATTAAAGCAGAACTTACACTAACATGAACAACATCCATAATATGAATTCAATTAACTAATAAATACACAATTAAGGATGTCGTTTCATCATAAGCACCGAATATAAAACATGATGAAAGAGTAAGCAATTGTCTCTTTAATGACTCTCACACAGTGATACCTAACTGTTCTAGTAAATGTTTATCTTTTCTTATCCCGCGGGTACACACGCGCCAAGGCAACTATCACAGAAGAAAATGTCCGGGGGTATATTATTCAGGGTTGTTTTATTAACCCGAACATTCTAACTGTGACTGAAATCCCAAGAGAGCGGCCAGTGACCGAGAGAAACTTCCAAAGGCCAAAACCAAAACAGGATGCATCCCTAACTTCTGCAGAAGAACATGGATCTACCACCTAGGACAAAATTGGTAGTCCGGGTCCCTCGACTCTGAGGACTGGGACCAATGAGTCGCTTTACGCTCGAAACTAACACATGTCCCCAGAGTTTTGTACCACCCACCCTCTCCAAGGTAAGCCCGAATCTGAGTGGGTTAATCTTTTCATTTAATTATTTTCCCGAAGTATGGGGCATTTCCCCAACTTCTTTCTACTATCATAGTAGTAGGATTCTCAACCTTAGTCATCTTACCAAGGTGCAGAGTATAGTCCCAATCATTTGTCATATTAATTGCATAACCCACCCAAAGTGCTCCGGTGCCTTTAAACCAGTCAAGCACAAAAGTTATTATTTAGTTTCATTACCAATATACTTGAACCAGGCCACGTACCTACATTAGGTACTTAACCCGTATCGGGTAGTCCAATCTGTCTTGCCCATTAGGCAAGGCACAAGTCCCAAGATTGCCGCGTGCACCAGGTTATGTGTTGAGTAAACCTTTAATCTATGACAGTTTCTATGTATGCTCAGTATAATTTATTATCATGTAGGGTCTCAATATTGAAATGAAAATTTCCCACACACATGGTAACTACCGGTATCTTCAACAGCTAACATGGGTTATCATAAGCATGCCATATCTCACAGCATAAGACATAGACAAAAAATAGGCTAACAGGAATTTACCTAAACAAGTTAGGGTCTACATAATGGAATAGTTTCAATCGGCCAGCATAAACATGCCATGTTTTACAGGATGAAACCATTAGCATCTGTCAACATAATTTATGTTGTGTTCAACATAGGTTTACAGCATAAAATAATCAACATTGGCTGATCATAAACTATGCTAAGTTCAGCATAACTTTACAGCATAAAGTAATCAACATCAGACAATCATAAACTATGATAGTTCAGCATAGCTTTACAAACTAAAACAATCAACATCGGTTAATCCTAAACTATGCTAAGTTCAGCCTAACTTTACAGAATAAAGTAATCAACATCAGACAATCATAAACTATGATAGTTCAGCATAGCTTTACAAACTAAAACAATCAACATCGGTAAATCCTAAACTATGCTAAGTTCAGCCTAACTTTACAGAATAAAGTAATCAACATCAGACAATCATAAACTATGATAGTTCAGCATAGCTTTACAAACTAAAACAATCAACATCGGTAAATCCTAAACTATGCTAAGTTCAGCCACTATCTTGAATGCCAGCTCTCCAATTGTCATTGCTTTTAACAAAACAACATGCTGATATAAAGGTACGCAATATCCAATAATAGCTAAAGAATGAGCAGCAGAGGAGCTAATTTGATTACTGTACTTATTCAGCAACTACCTATGTGTTTTCGTGCAATACCAGGTATAATCAAATAGGGTATAATCTGAACATATAACTGCGCAATGTACAATAAAAAAAAACATGTATATGTGCGATTTATGAAATAGAATATAACCGAAAACCTCTACTCTGTGTTGGGCATGAAGTAACATATAACCAGAACTCGAGCAGGGCCTGTACTTTGATTTAAAAAAATGAATTAAATGAAAACACTGGAATTAAGCATGCATTCTACATTAATCGATCAGATGACAAAAGGTCACAAGGCTTGTACAACTGCCTGCAGTATCGCACAATGATTCATCAATTGAAAACAACAAACTTACGCATGCATTTCAAGTTAACTAATCAGAATCTACCAATGTATGCAGTTATCATAAACTAATTAGAATATCTCAATGCGAGCAGTTATTGTTAACTAAATTGAACGAATCCATATGAACAGTTGTTGTTAACCAATTAGAATATATCGATGTATGCAGTTAATGTTAACTAATGGGAATACAATAAGACAAAGCCTGGTTTATATGTGAAAACCCAAATAAAACTTATTAATTAAGTACATAACCCTAATTAAAACTATGTAATCTGATTGAGTGCCCTCTTTGTACGTTATCAACAAGCTAATAATCCTACTAGTTATTCATTTGGTTTAGTAATAACAATATTTCATGTACAGATTTCTAAGATGCAAAAAAATAAGGGATTCACATTCAAAAGAACAAAATGTAGGAACTACATAACCTATGGGTCATCTGTATGACATATTTAGCTTAACAAAAGAGGATATACTACTAAATCATATCATATGTAATTAACCATTTTCCCCTTTTTTTTCATAACAATCTGAAACCCCCAAATCGTAGATTTGGGGTTTTCGGTTTGGAGGTGGCAGACGACCCCAAATTGGGGATCTCCTTGAACAGCAAGGAACATATACAGCTATTTAGGGGTTCGAGAATCCCCTGACAGGACTCAGCCAAAATTTTATCCCATTCGCAGTCCCTTTCCTTTTATTATACGCACCCCCCATTTTATCAGTCGATTTGGGTTTTTGACAACCCGCACCCCACCAAACCCATGATTAACCTGAAAAACAATCACAGAAACCCTACCATTTTCCCGGTGAGGTTGTTGCGGCAGCTACGAGAGGGGTCGGTCGGCGTCGGTCGGCCTGGACAGCACCACCACCGGCGAGGTTGGCTCCTCACTGCAAGGCCTCGAGCTGCGGCTTGGGATTGGAGGGAGCTTCGAGGTTTAGAAAGGTAGAAAAGGGTGAGAGAGAGAGAATGGGACAGCGAGAGAGGGAGAAGGAAGAGGTCGGGGTCCCCCTTTGTAGGTGCGTGGCCCCCCGAAAAGGAAGGGAAGCACACCCTCCCGGCGGCTGTGGGGTGCTCCCCCACCTCCCATCATCTTAGGTGTTAGGGTTCAGCTGAACCCTAACACTCGTTATCGCAGGGGAGAGGGTTTTCCCTCAAAAAGATTTTATCGGGCAACCCATATCGGGTTGCCCCCCTATTAACCCCTCTTTAATTTTAACAGGGGGGTGGATCGGGTCCGGGTCCGAACCACGACCCGAAATGCTGGACCCAAATTTGATTTGGGTCCGGGTCGCTTAAACAGCAGTGGACCCAAGGGTTGGATCCACTTGGGTCCGAACCGAGGATTTGAAATATTTAATTTCTTAAATATTTATTTATATAATATTACTAAAATATTCTAATATCCGAAATTTTCTTTTGGGTCCAATAACGGATCCTAGGCCCAAATCCACATAATTCTTAAGTTTTTTTTTTGTAAAATTTGTGGTTCTTACAGGAGAGGTTCAAGCTTAATGATAAGACGAGGCAATGCATTTTTCTGGGATATGGTGATGCTGAATTCGGTTACAGGCTATGGGATTCAGAGAAGCAGAATGTATTCAAATTCAAAAACATGGTATTCTTTGAAGGCCAGACACTTGAAGATATCAAGAAAGAGGTGTCAGTTCAGACTTCTGCAGGTGGATCCATCAACTTGGATCCAGTTACTCCTCCAGTGGCACAAGTTGAAGGAAGACCAGTGCAAGAAGATGGTGCAGAGGCTGATGGACATGTTGAGCAGGAAAAAGTTGGAGAGCAACCTCCTCCAGAGTACCAATTGAGAAGATCTTCCATAGAGTCACAACCTTCCAGAAGGTATTCTCCATATGAGTATGTAATGCTTACTGATGCATGTGAACCAGAGAGTTACCAGGAAGCACAGGAGTGTGAGCAGAAAGAGCAGCGGCTAATAGCTATGCATGATGAAATGGATGCATTGCAGAAGAACCACACTTATGACTTGGTGGAACTACCAGAAAGCATAAAGGCCTTGAAAAACAAGTGGGTTTTCAAGTTGAAGACTCAAGAACGATGTTCTCAACCAAAGTACAAATCTAAATTGGTTGTGAAAGGCTTTGGTCAAAAGCAAGGTATTGACTTTGAAGAGATTTTCTCTTCTGTTATTAAAATGTCTTCTATTCGTGTTGCTCTAGGTATTGTTGTCAACCTGGACTTGAAGACTGAGCAGCTAGATGTGAAGACTGTTTTCTTCTATGGTGATTTGGAGGAGGAGATATACATGGAGCAACCAGAAGACTTCAAAGTCAAAGGTAAAGAAAATCTTGTCCGCAGGTTGAGAAAGAACTTGTATAGACTGAAGCAAGCTCCTAGACAATGGTACAAGAAATTTGATTCGTTTATGGCTGAAAATGGATACAAAAGATCGACTTCAGATCATTGTGTCTATGTCAAATGGTTTGGTGAGAATTTTGTTATTCTCTTGTTATATGTTGATGATATGCTTATCCTTGGGAAAGATATGTTTATAATTGATAGGTTGAAAAAGGAACTGAGTAAGACCTTTGTAATGAAGAACATGGGGGCATCAAAAGAAATATTGGGCATGCAGATTTCTCATGATAGAAAAACCAAGAAGATATGGTTATCACGGGAGAAGTACATCGAGAAGGTGTTGGACAGGTTCAGTATGAACAATACAAAGCCAGTTGGTTCTCCTTTTGCAGGTCACTTTAAGTTAAACTCAGAGCAGAGTTCATCAAGTGATAAGGAGAAGGAGAAAATGAAGAAAGTTTCTTATGCTTCAGCAGTCAGAAGTTTGATGTACGCGATGGTATGTACAAGACCAGACATCGCACATGCAGTGGGTGTTGCTAGCAGATTTCTTGCAAATTCAGAAAAAGAACATTGGGCAGCAGTAAAGTGGATCTTTAGATATCTCAGAGGGAGCTCCAAAGTTTGTTTAAGCTTTGGGGGTGGACCACCTGTCTTGACAGGTTACACAGATGCAGATATGACTGGAGATATTGATACGAGGAAGTCTACATCGGGTTTTATATTCACTTTTGCAGGGCGAGTTGTGTCATAGCAGTCAAAATTGCAAAGGTGTATTGCTTTGTCTACTACTGAGGCAGAGTATATTGCTCTTACAGAAGCTTGCAAAGAGATGTTGTGGATGAAAAGATTCTTCAAGGAGTTGGGTTTTGAGCAAGACAAGTACTTGGTGTACTGCGACAGTCAGAGTATCATTCATCTTGCCAAGAATCTGAGTTTTCACTCAAAATCAAAGCATATAGATATCATGTATCATTGGATCTGAGATGTGTTTAAGAAAGATTTGCTTCATCTTGCAAAGATCTCCACAAATGATAATGGCGCAGATATGTTGACAAATGCCTTATCAATGGAGAAACAAAATACATGTCGACAGCTGGACGACATGGACTCAAGTTGATTAAATGTATTGGAGTACCCCTTGGGCTGGAGGGGGAGATTGTTGGGTCTAGCCCTATCTCTCCATTAATGACGTGGGGAAGTGAAATAACCTCCTACTGCTCTCTATTAATGCAGAAGAAGTTGAAGGGCCAAAACCCCTTCAGTTTCTGAAATAAGTCTAAAAGGCTCACGTCTAGAAAGTTTTATGCCATCTATAAAAAGGAGGTGGCAGTGTGTTGGGTGCAGAGTGCAGAGAGAAAAGAAGTAAGAGAGAGAAGGTGGAGCGAAGAAGAGAAGGGAAGAAGGTTTGTCACCATGCATTGATCTTCGGTAAGAGGTGTTGGTTGTGGTGTAGGTTTTGACCTGGGTTGTGCACCCGGGAGGTAATCTTGTATCATTCTCTCCTTATGATTCCTTTGATGTTGGCTTCTTTAGCTTTGGACAAGTTATTAGAAGTTGTACTCTCTACTCTTGTTATAGTGAATTATTTTCTATGTTCCCCGTGGAAGTAGGTCGTGTTAACCGAACTACGTAAAGCCTTGTGTTGTGGTTTGATTGTGACTTTGTTAGATGCGCGATTTTTTGTGTTACTCTCATTTCTCTACAATAAATAAAAAGAACCGAAAATTTCCAAATTCTTGCGGAAAAGGTAAAATCAAAATGGAATTCGAGAATTCTTGGGGTTTCTAAGATACACGATGATATCAAATCCAATGGAAACGAACCTCTCAGGTTTTGCAGATCTTAGAGTTTTCAAGATGCAGAACGATATCAAATCCTCAGGAGAATCAAGATGCTGAAATCTCGACATCTCGGGCTCTGGGAAACACAGAAAGCTAGGGTTTCCTTTTCCGCAGAATTCCAATCGATAAAAGACGAAACCAAACTCAGGAAGGAGATCATGACCGAGCATTACCTCCAATTCACGGATCACAGACGCCTGGAACTCGGGGACACTAGTGAGGGGGCCGACGAGGCCGGCGGCGAATATGGGCCCGCCCCGAGGACACAAACTGCAGACTACTTCCGCCTGGAACGGAGGGGGGCTGGAACTCGACCAATTCCGACGCCATCTTCAGACGGGAAGCTACAGAATTTCGAAACGGAGGGCAGGGACGATGGGAGCAGCAGGAGGGGTATTTATAGGTTTCGGTGGCATCCCGCGCTTTAGGGCTGTGAGAGGCAAATGGATTGGATTTGGTCGTACTTTCGATTCGAACCCGATACATCATTTGGGACATGGATTTTAAATTAGAACCCGAATGTGTTTTTGGATCGTCATATTTTATATGTTTGGACTCCTTAGTTCCATCCAGACTCTGATTCGCACTAGTGGGATCTGTATTCAGGTGGTTTACGGGTAAATACATGTGTTCAATCTATTTTCACCTGATCTGGTAGTACCATACAAAATTCATAGGTACGTAAACGGTTCCGATTAGGATCAGAAGTGGCCAATGCCACTAATGGATGTGAGCTAAATGGATTCAAATTTGGATTTGGATTCAGATGGTGAAAAAGCTCTTACCAGATCTGCTTCTTACATGTACATTATCGGTCAAATTTGGATATTTGTCAAATTCGCTAGCAAAAAATCAAAATCGTATCAACATCCTGTCATAATTGGATGTGGTTTTGGCTTACCAAATGCAACTAAATGGAATTGTTTGAATATGGGATAAAATCTGATTGATTGACGCCCTTAAAAAAACAGAAGAACTATGGTTCTTTTAGTATCCAAACCCTGTCCTAGTGAGAAAGTTGGACCTGGGCTCGGGTTGCCAACAAGGTCCAAGCCCAACCTTGGTGTACCTTAACAAGTCCAGTCTAAGATACCTAGATAAGGTGGATATTGGATCGGACAGTCAATTGGTCTTAAAGTGAATTTTAAAATCTTTATGTATTTTATTTATGTATTGATGGATCTTGGTACTGGATCCGAATATGACTATAGGGTCTAATGAACCCCAAAAGCCATTGTATGGTTATTAAGAATTTTAATTGCAGCATGATGGTTATAGAACGATGGGTTTAATGGATTCCTATAATTCATCCAATCCTCTATGATTGTTTATATAAGAAGACCATTATTATCACATAGTCATGGAAGGATTGCGAAGAAACTCATACTTAGAGATGAGTTAAAATAACTCCATTCATGTAGAGTATATGAATTTACGAGGTTGGAGGTTCAACCCCTCCTTGTGCACCAAATCTAGGTGTGGACCAAACAAAATCCTACATGTACATATTCAGTTGGGGGAGATCAAGATGGTTAAGTGGAGCACTAACATAGCCAATTAGTCTTGGGTAAGGTTTGAATCTCAGGAGTCATCTTGAGCAATGTTGTTAGAATCGTATGGAATCGACCCAAAAATGATTCTAAAAGGGACTGATTCAACCTAGTTATTTTTAATATTTTTATAAGGGTTTAAAGATATTATTACTTTATTCTTTAGTAACACGTATAATTTGCGTGAATCATGTCATGTACTCCACTTGAGGTAGGTGAGATTTGATCTAACTCGGTCCAAATAGTAAATAGGCTAGGCCGGCTATAGATGATACATCATCTCAATGGAGCCTGAGCCTAACCCGGCCCGTTTACTACTTGAGTTTAGGGCCCAACAAACCCAACTCCAATGAGCCCAACAATACTTGGACCAAACCTGAACGCATCGAGGGCTTGATTGAAATTTCCATGGGTCATGAACTGGGTCCAGTTGGCCATATGTCCACCCTAGATATCGTTTAGCTAGGGGTGGGCATCAGGTCGGCCCAGGCCTGTTTGGAGCTCGACCCATCGAGCTTTAAGTGCGGCCTGGCTCGAAGATGGCTTGACCCAGTTATTAATGGGCTCAGGTTTGAAGGGCAACTCATGGCCTGGTCCATTGGACCAACGGGACAATGTGATGCGAGCCGGGTCCTGACCCAAATCGATTTTTAAATAGTATTAATTAACAAGTTTTCAACTTCTCATGCATTCAATTAATTGTCTTTATAGTTTTCATACAATTAATGTAATTAATTAGGTAAGTAGTAATAGTTACCGAATTACTATGCAATAGTTATTTTTTACAATTTTATATTATTAAAAAAATAATAAATAGCTCAGGCCGATCAATCTAGTTTGGTATCCCTCGTACCAGTTTCAGCCTGGTACCTAACGGGCCCCGGCCTAAAACTTTGGCCCAAACCCGACCGGTGGCGGGCTGGGTCGGCTTGGCCAATCGGGCTACCCAGCCCATTGCCCACCCCTACTTCCAGCTTGCCTATTCAAAAATTCATTTAAAAAACAAAAATGGGTCTGGTTCCATACCCTGCCATAAGCTATCCTCATTCCCAAACTTGATAAGACTTGGCTCAAACCTTGTTCATTTACTCTGAAAAAACAATGTGATAGGCCTTATTCTATGGACTTGCATTACATGTTAAGCCCAAGCCAAGAATCTAACTAAGGTGGGGGGAAAAACGGTAACAAGAATAGGAGGAACAAAGTGGAATCTATTGTTGCATCATACAATATGATTGTCTGCACTATGATATTCATATTGACTAGCCCGAGTTGGCTCAGATCAGGCCCTAACCAAGTTAGAAAAATCATATGACTCAGTTAGAACCAAACTCGGTTTAGTCAATTTTTTAACTCGATCGAGTCAGCCATTGACTCGACTGAGTCTTGCTTACTTTTTGTCAATAAATCATGATATTTGGAAATTTTATAATTTGTAAATTTAGTGTAAAATCCAGTTCAAAAAAATGAAACCGGGTCATATCCAGATCCAACTCGGATCCAAACCTAAGTCATTTTTCACCCTTGCATGCCTTTAAATAGGCATTTGGGGGGAGGGTTCCCTCATTGACAGAAACCCTCCTCCGCCTCTTCTCTCTCCTTGACCTCGACACCCCCGCAACTCCCTCATTCTCTCTCTGCTCCCATCTCACCCTCGCCCGATCCTCTCTCTCGCTTTTGTTTTCCTTTCGGTCGGCAGACGTTTGACGAGCTCTCGTTCGGCAGACCCCCTCAACCGTAGCTCTTTTTCTCTCATCATTTTTCCTACCATCGACACGAGCGAACCCTCATCTAACGTCTCCTTTTCAGGTAACACTCTCTCTCATCTTCATTTTCTTCTTCTACTACTTCTTTCCCCTGTACGCAGGGGAGGGCTTGACCCACCCTTCCTTCGTTGTACGCAGGGATGGAGTCAAGCCCCTCCCTGTTTTCCCCTGTACGCAGAAAAGGGGGCGAGCCCCTCCCTATTTTTCCTGGTACGCAGAGGAGAGCTCGGCCCTTCTGCCTTCGCTATACGCAGGAGAGGGCTCGATCCCTCTCCCTGTTTTCCCCTGTACGCAAGGGAGGGCTTGGCCCTCCTTGCTGCCAGTGATGAAGCAATCGACAAGGGCCTTTAGCCCCTGCCTCATACATTCTAGCAGGTCGGCAGGGGCCTTTTGCCCATGTCGCATGGCTATTTACGAGTAGGCAAGGGAGAGCCCCTTTCCCCTCACTGTTTCACTTTTTCGCATGGAAAGGGGCTTAGTCGTCCCCCTGTTTCCCTGCTTCCCTTTTTTACGCAAAGGGAGGGGCTGAGCCCCCTCTCTACTCTTGATTAGGACCCAGGGTCGGGTTCGGCTAATCAGTTGAGCCCACCCTTCTTCTTTGGCCCCTGCAAGCAGGGCTAGGCCCGATTTGACTGTCGAGTCTACCTACTTCTTTAGTTTTACTCATTTTTTAATATTAGCATATACATACATACACACACACACACACACACACACACACACATATATATATATATATATATATATATATATATATATATATATATATATATTAGACAGGTCTGGACCTAGTTAGATTATCCTGGATCTCATCAGGCAGATTTGGATCCAATTAGACTGTCTAGGATCCAGTCAGGTAGGTCCAGATCCATCCAATCTGTCATGGATCCAGTCAGACTATTCTGGATCCACTCAGAATAGAATAGATCCAGTTCGGATCCAATCAGACTGTTCTGGATCTGGACTGGATGTCCCAGATCGATTTGGATCAGTCCATATCAAGAATGGATATGGATCAGATCAAATGAAAGTCTAGTATGGTACCGAAGTCCAAAAGGTACCAAGATATCCATTTGGATAATTAAGATCCATTTTAGTAAAATGGACATATCTTCGCACTCTGAACTCGGAATCGAGTGAGGTTTGGTGTGTTGGATTTGTATTAAAGAGGGAAATCCATTAGTCTATGAAATTTAGTCAAACTAGTAATACAGAAATCGTGGTTTCTTGAGTAAGATTCGGGAGGGGTATTTTGGTAATTTGGAAAAAGGTTTCGTGAATTTATCTAAATATGTTACTTTAATGACCAGATCCTATTGTTAGAGCTTCATTAGACCCGATTTCGGAGAAATCACAGGTTCACACTTGAGGTAAGGGATGTTATAAGTAACGTTAGATGTTAATAAACCTTGTTTCACGTTGCGTGTTATTGCAGTGTTTTAGAGGCTATGTGATTTGCATGATAAGTTTGAGTTAGACCATGACATGCATAAATTTCATACTTGACATTATGAGTTAAATTATATACATGATCATCGTGATGTACATGTTAATTTTGATATGTCTTGCATGATAGGAAGAATTTGAACTCTGATTGCATGTGTCTATGATCGTTAAATATCATGCATTGTGATGAGTCCATGCTTAGTTTAGAGTCCCCTTTTAGTCTATTCAAGTGTGTGAATAGATATTTTTGAGATCAGCATACATGACCCCTTACATCCCGAAAGTGACGACCTATGGCAAGGGCTACCTGGTTTGCGGCCAGAGTGCAGCCACCATGGAGAGTGGGCCGCCGGTGATTTAATGATGTAGAGACACTACATCATTGCGTGCTAAGTGAGAGAGGTGTGAGTCCTAATGTCACCATGAGATTAAGAATGAGATTTGTTGTGATCAGTCACGACACCACTCGTGAGAGAACGAGTGAACTATGAATTGAGAATATTGTTCAATGTGTAAACTTAGTTATGACTTATGATTTCACTAACACTGGTTTAGGACTCTGGAAGACCATGGATGGTTGTTAACCATCGTGGATAGGATGTAGCATGAACCATACCGAGATTGAGAACTTGACCTCCGGGCTAGCTACCGGTGGGGTCTCTGTGGTGGTTCACTGCAGTGCCTGGTGGTCCGGGGACCACTGGGAGTGTATGGTTCATTATTTGACCAACATGTAAAATTGGGGTGTTCTACATGGTTGCTACGCCCATACATGGCTATTACCGGTATAGTCAGCCTAGTGATAGTTGAGAGAGAATGTATTTACGAATGATAATAAGGGTAATTAAAATATACAAACATGTGTGACATATCGAAAACTAAAATAAGACTAGGAGCTTAGAGCCCACTACAGTTGTAAATTGATTGTTTATTTACGTATAATTATTTCTTACTGGGTTGTAGACTCACCCTCATTTTTGTTTAATTACAATTTTAGGTTCCACGCATTAGTATCAATCAGCGTGTGAGCAGTCTTCAGCACAACATTTGGTATAATTTATTTTCCTTGTCATTGAATAAATTGTAATTGCTTTTATTCTGTTATGAATGACGAACATTGTAAGAAAAAGTTGATTATAAAAATAAAATGAAAAGTTTTTTTTAGCTACGTTTTCTTTGTGTAAGCTTTGCACTCTTCCCTCTGGGAAGTAATACAAACCAAACTCGAACTCTTGAAGTTCCAGATCGGGGTGTTACAAAGTGGTATCAGAGCTCAGAGGTAAGAGTTAACACATGGTGGAATCTTTTTTTAATCTTCATTACCCAAAAGGAGTTCCCAAAACACACATTTAACGGGGTGAGGATAACTCCTTATTGCCATTTTAGGAATCTTCAATGTCCGATGACTTGTCGTTGGCCATTTGTTCTTGAATTTTCATGAAGTTGACAGCTCTGATATCATTTGTGGCTCGAATGAAAATCATATAATTGAGCAATCTTTCAGGAAGGATTTTGACAGGACGTCTAGACTGGCTAATTCTTACTATTTTCTAGTTTGCTCTTATCTTCGACTTTTCACCAAATCTTGAGAGAACTTCATAAAAATTCAAGAACATTTAAGATTGAGATTCAACAACTTCTACCCTTATGATTTAGATATAAAAAATTACTCTCCAGAATTAGATACTGAAAAGATAATCCATCATCAATTCAACACCAGCACTACAATGAAAAATACTTTATATCAACTACTGTATGTAAGAAACCTATCAGAAGTTGAAAAAAATCTCAAAGATTTTTTGTTTGGAATTAACTTGGCATATACAAGACTGTATGCCTATACTCTTTTTTCTAGGTGTATGGAAGTTTTGAATATAGACAACATAAAACTGTTAAATACTTTTTCTTGTGCACATTTTGAAAAGCAACTAGATGTTATACAAGTGATATATGACAAATTACTCAGAAATAAGGATGAAACTCAGAGGGTAAAAATGTAGAAATATGCAAGAATTTTTGACAAGAGGTTCCTTACTACATTACAAACTAAGAACTGTATACATTTTGTAGCAACCTTGGCTCAAATTCTCTACATATCTGCTTCTGGTCTCCATCAGAACATTTTGAACATAACATCAATTTCAGGTCTGAGACAAAATAGTTTACTGGTTACCAACCAAACTCTAACTCTTGAGGTTTTAGATTAGGGTGTTACAAAGTGGTATCAGAGCTCAGAGGGAAGAGTTAACATATGGTGGAATCTCCCCTAAATCTCCATTATCCAAAAGGGGTTCCTAAAACACACATTTAACGGGGTGAGGATAACTCCTTATTGCCATTTTGAAAATATTTAATGTTCGACTACTTTGCCACTAGCTATTTGTTCTTGATTTTTCATAAAGTTCAAAGCTCTGATATCATTTGCAGCTCGAATGAAAATCACATAATCGAGCAATCTTTCAGGGAGAATTTTGACGGGATGTCTAGACTCAGTAATTCTTATTATTTTCTAGCTTGCTCTTATTTTCGACTTTTCACCAAATCTTTAAAGAACTTCCTGAAAATTCAAGAATATTTAAGATTGAGATTCAACAACTTCTACTCTTATGATATAGCTATAAAAAATTACTCTTCAAAATTAGATACTATAAAGATAATCCATCATCAATTATACACAAGCACTACAATGAAAAATACTTTATATCAACTACTGTATGCAGGAAACCTATTAGAAGCTGGAAAAAATCTCAAAGATTTTTGTTTAGAATCCACTTGGCATATATAGGACTGCATGCCTATACTCTTTTTTCTAGGTGTATGGAAGTTTTAAACATAGATAACATAGAACTATTAAATACTCTTTCTTGTGCATAGTTTGAAAAGCAACTAAAAGCTATACAAGTGATATATGACAAATTACTCGAAAATAAGGATGAAACTCACAGGGCAAAAATGCGGAAATATGCAAGAATTTTTTATAATAGGTTCCTTAATACATTATAGACTAAGAACTGTATACATTTTGTAGCAACCTTAGCTCAAATTCTCTACATATCGGCTCCTAGTCTCCATCAAAACATTTTAGATATAGCAGCAATTTTAGATCTTGGACAAAATGGTTTACTGGTTACGAACCAAACTCAAACTCTTGATGTTCTAGATCGGGGTGTTACAAAGTGGTATCAGAGCTCATAGGGAAGAGTTAACACATGATGAAATCTCCTATGAATCTTCATTACCCAAAGGGAGTTCCTAAAACACACATTTAACAGGGTGAGGATAACTCTTTATTGCCATTTTAGGAATCTTTAATGTCTGACGACTTTACCATTGGTCATTTGTTCTCGAATTTTTATGAAGTTAAAAGCTTCGATATCATTTACGGCTCGAATGAAAATCATATAATCGAGCAATCTTTTAGGAAGGATTTTGACGGGATGTCTAGACTGGGTAATTTTTATTATTTTTTAGCCTGCTCTTATCTTCGACTTTTCACCAAATCTCTAGAGAACTTCATAAAAATTCAAGAACATTCAAGATTGAGATTCAACAACTTCTACCCTCATGATATAGCTGTAAAAAATTACTCTCAAGAATTAGACACTGTAAAGATAATTTATCATCAATTTAACACCAGCACTACAATGAAAAATACTTTATACGAACTACTATATGCAGGAAACCTATCAGAAGCTAGAAAAAATCTCAAAGATTTTTTGTTTGTTATCCACTTGGCATATACAGGACTGCATGACTATACTCTATTTTCTAGGTGTATAGAAGTTTTGAACATCGACAACATAAAACTGTTAAATACTCTTTTTTATGCATAGTTTAAAAAGCAATTAGATGATATACAAGTTATATATAACAAAATACTCGGAAATGAGGATGAAACTCAAAGGACAGAAATGTGAAAATATGCAAGAATTTTTGACAAGAGGTTCCTTTGTACATTACAGATTAAGAATTGTATATTATTTGTAGCAACCTTTGCTCAAATTCTCTACTTATCTGCTCCTGGTCTCCATCAGAACATTTTAGATATAACAACAATTTTAGGTCTTGGACAACATGGTTTACTGGTTACCAACCAAACTCGAACTCTTGAAGTTCCAAATCGGGGTGTTATAAAGTGGTATCAGAGCTCAGAGGGAAGAGTTAACACATGGTAAAATCTCTCTTGAATCTTCATTATCCAAAAGGGGTTCCTAAAACACACATTTAACGGGGTGAGGATAACTCGTTATTGTCATTTTGGAAATCATCAATGTCCGACGACTTTGCCATTGGCCATTTATTCTTAATTTTTTCATAAATTTCAAAGCCCTTATATCATTTGTGTCTCGAATGAAAATCATATAATCGAGCAATCTTTTATGGAGGATTTTGAGGAGATGTCTAGACTGACTAATTCTTACTATTTTCTAGTCAGCTCTTATCTTCGACTTTTCACCAAATCTCAAAATTCAAGAACATTTAAGATTAAGATTCAACAACTTCTACCCTTATGATATAGTTGTAAAAAATTACTCTGCAGAATTAGATACTGTAAAGATAATCTATAATCAATTCAACACCAGCACTACAATGAAAAATACTTTATATCAACTACTGTATACAGGAAACCTATCAGAAGTTGGAAAAAATCTCAAAGATTTTTTGTTTGAGATCCACTTGACATATACAAGATTGCATGCTTATACTTTTTTTTCTAAGTGTATGGAAGTTTTGAACATAGACAAAATAGAACTGTTAAATACTCTTTATTGTCCACAGTTTGACAAACAACTAGATGCTATACAAGTTATATATGACAAATTACTCAGAAATAAGGATGAAACTTACAGGGCAGAAATGTGGAAATATATAAGAATTTTTGACAAGAGGCTCCTTAGTACATTACATATTAAGAACTGTATACATTTTATAGCAATCTTGGCTCAAATTCTCTACATATCTGCTACTTGTCTCCATCAGAGCATTTTGAAAATAGCATCAATTTCAGGTCTTGAACAACATGGTTTACTGGTTACTAACCAAACTCGAACTCTTGAGGTTCCAGATCGGGGTGTTACAAAGTGGTATCATAGCTTAGAGGAAAGAGTTAACACATGGTGGATGAATTTTTTTGAACATAGACAATATAGAACTGTTAAATACTCTTTCTTGCGCACAGTTTAAAAAACAATTAGATGCTATACAAGTGATATATGACAAATTACTCGGAAATAAAGATGAAATTCACAGAGCATAAATGTGGAAATATGCAAGAATTTTTACCAAGAGGTTCATTAGTACATTACAGACTAAGAACTGTATACATTTTATAGCAACCTTTGCTCAAATTCTTTACATATCTACTCATGGTCTCCATCAGAACATTTTGGAAATAGCATCAATTTCAGGTCTTGGGCAACATGGTTTATTGGTTACCAACCAAACTCGAACTCTTGAGGTTCTAGATCAGGGTGTTACAAAGTGGTATCAGAGCTTATAGGGAAGAGTTAACATATGGTGGAATATCTCCCGAATCTTCATTACCAAAGGGGGTTCCTAAAACACACATTTAATGGGGTAAGGATAACTCCTTATTGCCATTTTGAGAATCTTCAATGTTCGACGACTTTGCCATTGGTCATTTGTTCTTGAATTTTTATTAAGTTTAAAGCTCTGATATCATTTACGGCTCGAATGAAAATCAAATAATCGAGCAATCTTTCAGGGAGGATTTTGACGGGATGTCTAAACTGACTAATTCTTACTATTTTCTAGCTTACTCTTATCTTCGACTTTTCACCAAATCACAAGAGAACTTCATGAAAATTCAAAAACATTTAAGATTGAGATTCAACAATTTCTACTCTTATAATATAGCTGTAAAAAATTACTCTCCAGAATTAGATACTGTAAAAGATAATCCATCATCAATTCAACACCAGCACTATAATAAAAAATACTTTATATCAACTACTTTATGCAAGAAACCTATCAAAAACTGTAAAAAATCTATAAGATTTTTTGCTTGGGATTAACTTGGCATATACAGGACTACATGCCTATACTCTTTTTTCTAGGTGTATGGAAGTTTTGAATATAGACAACATAAAACTGTTTAATACTTTTTCTTGTGCACATTTTGAAAAGCAACTAGATGCTATACAAGTGATATATGACATTAATTAAAAATAAGGATGAAACTCACATGGCAGAAATATGGAAATATGCAAGAATTTTTGACAAGATGTTCCTTAGTACATTAGAGACTAAGAACTGTATACATTTTGTAACAACCTTGGCTCAAATTTTGTACATATCTGCTCATGATCTCCATCAGAACATTTTGAATATAACAGCAATTTCAGGTCTTAGACAACATGGTTTACTGGTTACCAACCAAACTCGAACTCTTGAGGTTCCAGATCAGAGTGTTACAAAGTGGTATTAGAGCTTAAAGGGAAGAGTTAACACATGGTGGAATCTCTTCTGAATCTTCATTACCTAAAGGGGGTTCCTAAAACACACAATTAACGGGGTGAGAATAACTCTTTTTTGCCATTTTGGGAATCTTCAATGTTCGGAGACTTTGTCATTGGCCATTTGTTTTTGCATTTTCATGAAGTTAAAAGCTCTGATATCATTTGCGACTCGAATTAAAATCACATAATCGAGCAATCTTTCAGAGAGGATTTTGACGAGATGTCTAGACTGGCTAATTCTTACTATTTTATAGCGTTCTCTTATCTTCGACTTTTCACCAAATCTTTAAAGAACTCTATGAAAATTCAAGAACATTTAAGATTGAGATTCAACAATTTCTACCCTTATAATTTAGCTGCAAAAAAATTACTCTCCAGAATTAGATACTGTAAAGATAATTCATCATCGATTCAACACCAACACTAGAATGAAAAATAATTTACATAAACTACTATATACAGGAAACCTATCAGAAGCTGGAAAAAAACTCAAAGATTTTTTGTTTGGGATCTACTTGGCATATACAGGACTGCATGCCTATACTATTTTTTCTAACTGTATGAAAATTTTGAATATAGACAACATAGAACTATTAAAATACTCTTTCTTATGCACAATTTGAAAAGCAACTAAATGCTATACAAGTAATATATGACAAATTATTTGGAAATAAGGATAAAACTCACAGGGCAGAAATGTGAAAATATGCAAGATTTTTTTACAAGAGGTTCCTTAGTACATTACAGAGTAAGAACTGTATACATTTTGTATCAACCTTGGCTCAAATTCTCTACATATTTGTTCCAAGTCCCCATCAAAACATTTTGGATATAGCAGTAATTTTAGGTCTTAGACAACATGGTTTACTGGTTACCAACCAAACTCGAACTCTTGAGGTTCTAGATCAGAGTGTTACAAAGTGGTATCAGAGCTTAAAGGGAAGAGTTAACACATGGTGGAATCTCCCCTGAATCTTCATTACCTAAAGGGGGTTCCTAAAATACACATTTAACGAGGTGAGTATAACCCCTTATTGCCATTTTGGGAATCTTCAATGTTCGAAGACTTTGTCATTGGCTATTTGTTCTTGGATTTTCATAAAGTTTAAAACTCTGATATTATTTGCGGCTCAAATGAAAATCACATAAGCGAGCAATTTTTAAGGGAGGATTTTGACGGGATGTTTAGACTGACTAATTCTTATTATTTCTAGCATGCTCTTATCTTAGACTTTTCACCAAATCTTCAGACAACTTTATGAAAATTTAAGAACATTTAAGATTGAGATTCAATAACTTCTACCCTTATGATATAGCTGTAAAAAATTACTCTCCAGAATTAGGTACTGTAAAGATAATCCATCATCAATTCAACACAAGCACTACAACAAAAAAATACTTTATATCAACTACTATATGCAGGAAACATATCAGAAGCTGTAAAAAAACTCAAAGATTTTTTGTTTGGGACCCATTTGGCATATACAGGACTGCATGCCTATACTCTTTTTTCTTGGTGTATGTTAGTTTTGAATATAGACAACATAAAACTGTTAAATACTCTTTCTTGTACAAAGTTTAAAAGAGTAATTGCTTTTATTCTGTTATGAATGACGAACATTGTAAGAAAAAGTTGATTATAAAAATAAAATGAAAAGTTTTTTTTAGCTACGTTTTCTCTGTGTAAGCTTTGCACTCTTCTCTCTGGGAAGTAATAAAAACCAAACTCGAACTCTTGAAGTTCTAGATCGGGGTGTTATAAAGTGGTATCAGAGCTCAAAGGTAAGAGTTAACACATGGTGGAATCTTCCTTTAATCTTCATTACCCAAAAGGAGTTCCCAAAACACATATTTAACGGGGTGAGGATAACTCCTTATTGCCATTTTAGGAATCTTCAATGTCCGATGACTTTGTCGTTGGCCATTTATTCTTGAATTTTCATGAAGTTGACAACTCTGATATCATTTGTGGCTCGAATGAAAATCATATAATTGAGCAATCTTTCAGGAAGGATTTTGACAGGACGTCTAGACTGGCTAATTCTTATTATTTTCTAGTTTGCTCTTATCTTTGACTTTTCACCAAATCTTGAGAGAACTTCATAAAAATTCAAGAACATTTAAGATTGAGATTCAACAACTTCTACCCTTATGATTTAGATATAAAAAATTACTCTCCAGAATTAGATACTGAAAAGATAATCCATTATCAATTCAACACAAGCACTACAATGAAAAATACTTTATATCAACTACTGTATGTAAGAAACCTATCAGAAGTTGAAAAAAATCTCAAAGATTTTTTGTTTGGAATTAACTTGGCATATAGAGGACTGTATGCCTATACTCTTTTTTCTAGGTGTATGGAAGTTTTGAATATAGACAACATAAAACTGTTAAATACTTTTTCTTGTGCACATTTTGAAAAGCAACTAGATGCTGTACAAGTGATATATGACAAATTACTCAGAAATAAGGATGAAACTCAGAGGGTAAAAATGTAGAAATATGCAAGAATTTTTGACAAGAGGTTCCTTACTACATTACAGACTAAGAACTGTATACATTTTGTAGCAACCTTCGCTCAAATTCTCTACATATCTGCTTCTGGTCTCCGTCAGAACATTTTGAATATAACATCAATTTCAGGTCTGAGACAAAATGGTTTACTGGTTACCAAGCAAACTCTAACTCTTGAGGTTTTAGATTGGGGTGTTACAAAGTGGTATCAGAGCTCAAAGGGAAGAGTTAACATATTGTGGAATCTCCCCTGAATCTCCATTACCCAAAAGGGGTTCCTAAAACACACATTTAACGGGGTGAGGATAACTTCTTATTGCCATTTTGGAAATATTTAATGTCCGACTACTTTGCCACTAGCTATTTGTTCTTG
Source organism: Nuphar pumila (assembly GCF_984573655.1). Lineage (NCBI taxonomy): Eukaryota > Viridiplantae > Streptophyta > Magnoliopsida > Nymphaeales > Nymphaeaceae > Nuphar > Nuphar pumila. The sequence goes on along the minus strand of NC_143264.1, from coordinate 1,069,494 downwards.
ATTTTTCATAAAGTTCAAAGCTCTGATATCATTTGCAGCTCGAATGAAAATCACATAATCGAGCAATCTTTCAGGGAGAATTTTGACGGGATGTCTAGACTCAGTACTTCTTATTATTTTCTAGATTGCTCTTATTTTCGACTTTTCACCAAATCTTTAAAGAACTTCCTGAAAATTCAAGAATATTTAAGATTGAGATTCAACAACTTCTACCCTTATGATATAGCTATAAAAAATTACTCTTCAGAATTAGATACTATAAAGATAATCCATCATCAATTATACACCAGCACTACAATGAAAAATTCTTTATATCAACTACTATATGCAGGAAACCTATTATAAAGCTGGAAAAAATCTCAAAGATTTTTGTTTAAAATCCACTTGGCATATATAGGACTGCATGCCTATACTCTTTTTTCTAGGTGTATAAAAGTTTTGAACATAGATAACATAGAACTATAAAACACTCTTTCTTGTGCATAGTTTGAAAAGCAACTAAAAGCTATACAAGTGATATATGATAAATTACTCGAAAATAAGGATGAAACTCACAGGGCAAAAATGCGGAAATATGCAAGAATTTTTTACAATAGGTTCCTTAATACATTACAGACTAAGAACTGTATATATTTTATAGCAATCTTAGCTCAAATTCTCTACATATCGGCTCCTAGTCTCCATCAAAACGTTTTAGACATAGCAGCAATTTTAGATCTTGGACAAAATGGTTTACTGGTTACGAACCAAACTCAAACTCTTGATGTTCTAGATCGGGGTGTTACAAAGTGGTATGAGAGCTCATAGGGAAGAGTTAACACATGATGAAATCTCCTATGAATCTTCATTACCCAAAGGGAGTTCCTAAAACACACATTTAACAGGGTGAGGACAACTCTTTATTGCCATGTTAGGAATCTTTAATGTCTGACGACTTTACCATTGGTCATTTGTTCTTGAATTTTTATGAAGTTAAAAGCTCCGATATCATTTACGGCTCGAATGAAAATCATATAATCGAGCAATCTTTTAGGAAGGATTTTGACGGGATGTCTAGACTGGCTAATTTTTATTATTTTTTAGCCTGCTCTTATCTTCGACTTTTCACCAAATCTCTAGAGAACTTCATAAAAATTCAAGAACATTTAAGATTGAGATTCAACAACTTCTACCCTCATGATATAGCTGTAAAAAATTACTCTCAAGAATTAGATACTGTAAAGATAATTTATCATCAATTTAACACCAGCACTACAATGAAAAATACTTTATACGAACTACTATATGCAGGAAACCTATCAGAAGCTAGAAAAAATCTCAAAGATTTTTTGTTTGTTATCCACTTGGCATATACAGGACTGCATGACTATACTCTATTTTCTAGGTGTATAGAAGTTTTGAACATCGACAACATAAAACTGTTAAATACTCTTTTTTATGCATAGTTTAAAAAGCAATTAGATGATATACAAGTTATATATAACAAAATACTCGGAAATGAGGATGAAACTCAAAGGACAGAAATGTGAAAATATGCAAGAATTTTTGACAAGAGGTTCCTTTGTACATTACAGATTAAGAATTGTATATTATTTGTAGCAACCTTGTTTCAAATTCTCGACTTATCTGCTCCTGGTCTCCATCAGAACATTTTAGATATAACAACAATTTTAGGTCTTGGACAACATGGTTTACTGGTTACCAACCAAACTCGAACTCTTGAAGTTCCAAATCGGGGTGTTACAAAGTGGTATCAGAGCTCAAAGGAAAGAGTTAACACATGGTAAAATCTCTCTTGAATCTTCATTACCCAAAAGGGGTTCCTAAAACACACATTTAACGGGGTGAGGATAACTCCTTATTGTCATTTTGGAAATCATCAATGTCCGACGACTTTGCCATTGGCCATTTGTTCTTAATTTTTTCATAAATTTCAAAGCCCTTATGTCATTTGCGGCTCGAATGAAAATCATATAATCGAGCAATCTTTTAGGGAGGATTTTGAGGAGATGTCTAGACTGACTAATTCTTACTATTTTCTAGTCAGCTCTTATCTTCGACTTTTCACCAAATCTCTAGAGAACTTCATGAAAATTCAAGAACATTTAAGATTAAGATTCAACAACTTCTACCCTTATGATATAGTTGTAAAAAATTACTCTCTAGAATTAGATACTGTAAAGATAATCTATAATCAATTCAACACCAGCACTACAATGAAAAATACTTTATATCAACTACTGTATACAGGAAACCTATCAGAAGTTGAAAAAAATCTCAACGATTTTTTGTTTGAGATCCACTTGACATATACAAGACTGCATGCTTATATTTTTTTTCTAAGTGTATGAAAGTTTTGAACATAGACAAAATAGAACTGTTAAATACTCTTTATTGTCCACAGTTTGACAAACAACTAGATGCTATACAAGTTATATATGACAAATTACTTAGAAATAAGGATGAAACTTACAGGGCAGAAATGTGAAAATATATAAGAATTTTTGACAAGAGGCTCCTTAGTACATTACATATTAAGAACTGTATACATTTTATAGCAATCTTGGCTCAAATTCTCTACATATCTGCTACTTGTCTCCATCAGAGCATTTTGGAAATAGCATCAATTTCAGGTCTTGAACAACATGGTTTACTGGTTACTAACCAAACTCGAACTCTTGAGGTTACAGATCGGGGTGTTACAAAGTGGTATCATAGCTTAGAGGAAAGAGTTAACACATGGTGAATGAATTTTTTTGAACATAGAAAATATAGAACTTTTAAATACTCTTTCTTGCGCACAGTTTAAAAAACAACTAGATGCTATACAAGTGATATATGACAAATTATTCGGAAATAAAGATGAAACTCACAGAGCATAAATGTGGAAATATGCAAGAATTTTTACCAAGAGGTTCATTAGTACATTACAGACTAAGAACTGTATACATTTTGTAGCAACCTTTGCTCAAATTCTTTACATATCTACTCATGGTCTCCATCAGAACATTTTGGAAATAACATCAATTTCAGGTCTTGGACAACATGGTTTTATGGTTACCAACAAAACTCGAACTCTTGAGGTTTTAGATCAGGGTGTTACAAAGTGGTATCAGAGCTTATAGGGAAGAGTTAACATATGGTGGAATATCTCCCGAATCTTCATTACCAAAGGGGGTTCCTAAAACACACATTTAATGGGGGTAAGGATAACTCCTTATTGCCATTTTGAGAATCTTCAATGTCCGACGACTTTGCCATTGGTCATTTGTTCTTGAATTTTTATTAAGTTTAAAGCTCTGATATCATTTACGGCTCGAATGAAAATCAAATAATCGAGCAATCTTTCAGGGAGGATTTTGACGGGATGTCTAAACTAACTAATTCTTACTATTTTCTAGCTTACTCTTATCTTCGACTTTTCACCAAATCACAAGAGAACTTCATGAAAATTCAAAAACATTTAAGATTGAGATTCAACAATTTCTACTCTTATGATATAGCTGTAAAAAATTACTCTCCAGAATTAGATACTGTAAAAGATAATCCATCATCAATTCAACACCAGCACTATAATAAAAAATACTTTATATCAACTACTTTATGCAAGAAACCTATCAAAAGCTGTAAAAAAATCTATAAGATTTTTTGCTTGGGATTAACTTGGCATATACAGGACTACATGCCTATACTCTTTTTTCTAGGTGTATGGAAGTTTTGAATATAGACAACATAAAACTGTTTAATACTTTTTCTTGTGCACATTTTGAAAAGCAACTAGATGCTATACAAGTGATATATGACAAATTAATTAAAAATAAGGATGAAACTCACATGGCAGAAATGTGGAAATATGCAAGAATTTTTGACAAGATGTTCCTTAGTACATTAGAGACTAAGAACTGTATACATTTTGTAACAACCTTGGCTCAAATTTTGTACATATCTGCTCATGATCTCCATCAGAACATTTTGGATATAACAGCAATTTCAGGTCTTGGACAACATGGTTTACTGGTTACCAACCAAACTCGAACTCTTGAGGTTCCAGATCAGAGTGTTACAAAGTGGTATTAGAGCTTAAAGGGAAGAGTTAACACATGGTGGAATCTCTTCTGAATCTTAATTACCTAAAGGGGGTTTCTAAAACACACAATTAACGGGGTGAGAATAACTCTTTTTTGCCATTTTGGGAATCTTCAATGTTCGAAGACTTTGTCATTGGCCATTTGTTTTTGCATTTTCATGAAGTTAAAAGCTCTGATATCATTTGCGACTTGAATTAAAATCATATAATCGAGCAATCTTTCAGAGAGGATTTTGACGAGATGTCTAGACTGGCTAATTCTTACTATTTTATAGCGTTCTCTTATCTTCGACTTTTCACCAAATCTTTAAAGAACTTTATGAAAATTCAAGAACATTTAAGATTGAGATTCAACAATTTCTACCCTTATAATTTAGCTGCAAAAAAATTACTCTCCAGAATTAGATACTGTAAAGATAATTCATCATCGATTCAACACCAGCACTAGAATGAAAAATAATTTACATCAACTACTATATACAGGAAACCTATCAGAAGCTGGAAAAAAACTCAAAGATTTTTTGTTTGGGATCTACTTGGCATATACAGGACTGCATGGCTATACTATTTTTTCTAACTGTATGAAAATTTTGAATATAGACAACATAGAACTATTAAAATACTCTTTCTTATACACAGTTTGAAAAGCAACTAAATGCTATACAAGTAATATATGACAAATTACTTAGAAATAAGGATAAAACTCACAGGGCAGAAATGTGAAAATATGCAAGATTTTTTTACATAAGGTTCCTTAGTACATTACAGAGTAAGAACTGTATACATTTTGTATCAACCTTGGCTCAAATTCTCTACATATTTGTTCCAAGTCCCCATCAAAACATTTTGGATATAGCAGTAATTTTAGGTCTTAGACAACATGGTTTACTGGTTACCAACCAAACTCGAACTCTTGAGGTTCCAGATCAAAGTGTTACAAAGTGGTATCAGAGCTTAAAGGGAAGAGTTAACACATGGTGGAATCTCCCCTGAATCTTCATTACCTAAAGGGGGTTCCTAAAATACACATTTAACGAGGTGAGTATAACTCCTTCTTGCCATTTTGGGAATCTTCAATGTTCGGAGACTTTGTCATTGGCTATTTGTTCTTGGATTTTCATAAAGTTTAAAACTCTGATATTATTTGCAGCTCAAATGAAAATCACATAAGCGAGCAATTTTTAAGGGAGGATTTTTGGCGGGATGTCTAGACTGACTAATTCTTACTATTTTTAGCATGCTCTTATCTTAGACTTTTCACCAAATCTTCAGACAACTTTATGAAAATTCAAGAACATTTAAGATTGAGATTCAATAACTTCTACCCTTATAATATAGCTGTAAAAAATTACTCTCCAGAATTAGGTACTGTAAAGATAATCCATCATCAATTCAACACAAGCACTACAACAAAAAAATACTTTATATCAACTACTGTATGCAGGAAACATATCAGAAGCTGTAAAAAAACTCAAAGATTTTTTGTTTGAGACCCATTTGGCATATACAGGACTGCATGCCTATACTCTTTTTTCTTGGTGTATGGTAGTTTTGAATATAGACAACATAAAACTGTTAAATACTCTTTCTTATGCTATACAAGTGATATATGACAAATTACTCGAAAATAAAGATGAAACTCACATGACAGAAATGTAGAAATATAGCAGATTTTTCGAGAAGAGGTTCCTTAGTATATTACAGACTAAGAACTGTATATATTTTGTAACAAGCTTGACTCAAATTCTCTACATATCTGCTCTTGGTTTCTATCAGAACATTTTGGACATAACAACAATTTCAGGTCTTGGTAAAACATGGTTTACTGGTTACCAAACAAACTCGAACTCATGAGGTTCTAGATCGGGGTGTTACAAAGTGGTATCAGAGTCTAGAGGGAAGAGTTAACACATGGTGGAATTTCCCCTTAATCTTCATTACCTGAAGGGGGTTTCTAAAAAACACATTTAATAGGGTGAGGATAACTCTTTATTGCCATTTTGGGAATTTTTAATGTCCGATGAGTTGGCCATTTGTCATTTGTTCTTGAATTTTCATAAAGTTCAAAGCTCTGCTATCATTTGCGGCTCGAATGAAAATCACATAAGTGAGCAATCTTTCAGGTAAGATTTTGACGGGATGTCTAGACTAGCTAATTCTTACTATTTTTTAGCATGCTCTTATCTTCGACTTTTCACCAAATCTTCAAAAAACTTCATGAAAATTCAAGAACATTTAAGATTAAGATTCAATAACTTCTACCCTTATGATATAGCTGTAAAAAATTACTCTTCAGAGTTAGATACTGTAAAGATAATCTATCATCAATTCAACACAAGCACTACAATGAAAAATACTTTATATCAACTACTATATGCAGAAAACCTATCAGAACCTGGAACAAAACTCAAAGATTTTTTGTTTGGGATCCACTTGGCACATACAGGACTGCATGCCTTTGCTCTTTTTCTTGGTATATGTAAGTTTTGAACATAGACAACATAAAACTTTAAATACACTTTCTTGTGTACAGTTTGAAAAGCAACAAGATGCTATACAAGTGATATATGACAAATTACTCGAAAATAAGGATGAAACTCATAAGACAGAAATATAGAAATATGCAAGAATTTTTTACAAGAGGTTCCTTAGTACATTACAAACTAAGAACTGTATACATTTTATAACAACCTTGGCTCAAATTCTCTACATTTCTGCTCCTGGTCTCCATCAAAACATTTTGGATATAACAGCAATTTCAGGTCTTAGACAACATGGTTTACTGGTTACCAATCAAACTCGAACTCTTAAGGTTCTAGATCGGTGTGTTACAAAGTGGTATCAGAGCTCAGAGGGAAGAGTTAACACATGTTGGAATCTCCTCTGAATCTTCTTTACCCAAAGGGGGTTCCTAAAACATAACTCTTTTTTGCCATTTTGAGAATCTTCAATGTCCGGGGACTTTGCCATTGGCCATTTGTTCTTGAATTTTCATAAAGTTCAAAGCTCTGATATCATTTGTGGCTCGAATGAAAATCACATAAGCGAGTAATCTTTCGGGTAGGATTTTAACGGGATGTCTAGAATGGCTAATTCTTACTATCTTTTAGCATGCTCTTATCTTCGACTTTTCACCAAATCTTTAGAAAACTTCATGAAAATTCAAGAACATTTAAGATTGAGATTCAATAACTTCTACCCTTATGATATAGCTATAAAAAATTACTCTCCAGAATTAGATACTGTAAAGATAATCCATCATCAATTCAACACAAGCACTACAATGAAAAATACTTTATATCAACTACTGTATACAAAAAACCCATCAGAAGCTGGAACAGAATTTTATAGCAACTTTAGCTCAAATTCTCTACATATCTGCTCATGTTCTCCATTAGAACATTTTGGATATAGCAGCAATTTCAGGTCTTAAACAACATGGTTTACTGGTTACAAACCAAACTCGAACTCTTGAGGTGTCAGATCGGGGTGTTACAAAATGGTATTAGAGCTCAGAGGGAAGAGTTAACACAAGGTGGAATCTCCCCTAAATCTTCATTACCCAAAGGGGGTTCGTAAAACACACATTTAACGGGGTGATGATTACTCGTTATTGCCATTTTTGGAATCTTTAATGTCCGACGACTTTGTTATTAGCCATTTGTTCTTGAATTTTCATGAACTTCAAAGCTCTGATATCATTTGCGGGTCAAATAAAAATCACATAATCGAGTAATCTTTCAGGGAGGATTTTGACGGGATGTCTAGACTGGCTAATTCTTACTATTTCTAGCCTGCTCTTATCTTCGACTTTTCACCAAATCTCTAAAGAACTTCATGAAAATTCAAGAACATTTAATATTAAGATTCAACATCTTCTACCCTTATGATTTAGCTATAAAAAATTACTCTCCAGAATTAGATACTGTAAAGATAATCCATCATCAATTCAACACCAGCACTACAATGAAAAATACTTTATATCAACTACTGTATGCAAGAAACCTATCAGAAGCTGAAAAAAATTTCAAAGATTTTTTGTTTGGGATCCACTTGGCATATACAGGACTGCATGCCTATACTCTTTTTTCTATGTGTATGGAAGTTTTGTACATAGACAACATAGAACTGTTAAATACTTTTTCTTGTACACAGTTTGAAAAACAACTAGATGTTATGCAAGTGATATGTGACAAATTACTCAGAAATAAGTATGAAACTCACAGGGCAGAAATGTAGAAATATGCAAGAATTTTCGACAAGTGGTCCTTTAATACATTACAGACTAAAAACTATATACATTTTGTAGCAACCTTTGCTCAAATTCTCTACATATCTGCTACTGGTTTCCATCAACACATTTTGGACATAGCAGCAATTTCAGGGCTTGGACAACATGGTTTACTGGTTACCAACCAAACTCGAACTCTTGAGGTTCTAGATCGAGGTGTTACAAAGTGTTATCAGAGCTCAGAGGGAAGAATTAACAGATGGTGGAATCTCCAATGAATCTTTATTGCCCAAAGGGGGTTCTTAAAACACACATTTAACGGAGTGTTACAAAGAGTAAAGATAATCTATCATCAATTCAACACCAGCACTACAATGGGAAATACTTTTTATCGACTATTGTATGCAGGAATCTTATAATCAGCTGAAAAAAATCTTAAAGACTTTTTTGTTTGGGATCCACTTGGCATATACAGGACTGCTACATTTTATAACAACTTTAGCTCACATTTTCTACATATCTGCTCCTGGTTTCCATCAGAACATTTTGGATATAGCAGCAATTTCAGGTCATAGACAACATAGTTTACTAGTTGCCAACCAAACTTGAACTCTTGAGGTGTCAGATTGGGGTGTTACAAAGTGATATTAAAGCTCAAATGGAAGATTTAACACGTGGTGGAATCTTTCCTAAATCTTCATTACCCAAAGGGGGTTCCTAAAACACACATTTTGTATCAACCTTTGCTCAAATTCTCTATATATCTACTCTTGGTTTCCATCAAAACATTTTGGGCATAACAGCAATTTTAGGTCTTAGACAACATGGTTTACTGGTTACCAACCAAACTCGAACTCTTGAGGTTCTAGATCGGAGTGTTACAAAGTGGTATTAGAGCTCAGAGGAAAGAGTTAACACATGGTGGAATCTCCCCTTAATCTTCATTACCCAAAGCGGGTTCGTAAAACACACATTTAACGAGGTGAGGATAACTTCTTATTGCCATTTTGGGAATCTTCAATGTCCGACGACTTTACCATTGGCCATTTGTTCTTGAATTTTCATAAAGTTCAAAGCTCTAATATCATTTGCGGCTCGAATGAAAATCACATAATCGAGCAATCTTTTAGGGAGGTTTTTGATGGGATGTCTAGACTGGCTAATTCTTACTATTTTCTAGCCTGCTTTTATCTTTGACATTTCACCGAATATCCAGAGAACTTCATGAAAATTCAAGAACATTTAAGATTGAGATTCAACAACTTCCACTCTTATGATCTAACTGTAAAAAATTGCTCTACAAAATTAGATACTGTAAAGATAATCCATCATCAATTCAACGTCAGCACTATAATGAAAAATACTTTATATCAACTACTTTATGCAGAAAACCTATTAGAAGCTAAAAAAATCTCAAAGATTTTTTGCTTGGGATCCACTTGGCAAATACATAACTGCATGTCTGTACTCTTTTCTCTAGGTGTATGGAAGTTTTGAACCTAAACAAAAAAGAATTGTTAAATACTCTTTCTTGTGTATAGTTTGAAAAGCAACTAGATGCTATACAAGTGATATATAACAAATTACTCAGAAATAAGGATGAAACTCACAGTGCAGAAATGTAGAAATATGCAAGAATTTTTGACAAGAGGTTCCTTAGTACATTACAGAGTAAGAGCTGTATACATTTTGTAGCAACATTTCCTCAAATTCTCTACATATCTGCTTCTTGTCTCCATCAGAATATTTTGGACATAGCAACAATTTTAGGTCTTGTACAACATGGTTTACTGGTTACCAACCAAACTCGAACTCTTGAGGTTCTAGATCGGGGTGTTACAAAGTGGTATCAGAGCTCAAAGGGAAGAGTTAACACATGGTGAAATCTCTCCTGAATCTTCATTATTCAAAGGGGGTTCCCAAAACACACAGTTAACGGGGTGAGGATAACTCCTTATTGTCATTTTGAGAATCTTCAATGTCTGACGACTTTGTCATTGGCCATTTGTTCTTGAATTTTCATGAAGTTCAAAGCTCTAATATCATTTGCGGCTTGAATGAAAATCACATAATCGACCAATATTTCAGGGAGGATTTTGACGGGATGTCTAGACTGGCTAATTTTTACTATTTTCTAGCATGCTTTTATCTTCGACTTTTCACCAAATCTCTATAAAACTTCATGAAAATTCAAGAACATTTAAGATTGAGATTCAACAACTTCTACCCTTATGATCTAGCTGTAAAAAATTATTCTTCAGAATTAGATACTGTAAAGATAATCAATCATCAATTCAACATCAGCACTACAATAAAAAATACTTTATATCAATTACTGTATGCAGGAAACTTATCTGAAGCTGGAAAAAATCTCAAAGACTTTTTGTTTGAGATCCACTTGTCATATACAGGACTGCATGCCTATACTTTTTTTCTAGGTGTATGGAAGTTTTGAACATAGACAACATAGAAATGTTAAATACTCTTTCTTTTGCACAGTTTGAAAAGCAACTAGATGATATAAAAGTTATATATGACAAATTAATCAGAAATAAGAATGAAAATCACAGGGCAGAAATGTGAAAATATGCAAGAACTTTTGACAAGAGATTCCATAGTACATTATTGATTAAGAATTGTATACATTTTGTAGCAACCTTGGCTCAAATTCTCTACATATTTGTTGCTGGTCTTCATCAGAATATTTTGGACATAGCAGCAATTTAAGGTCTTGGACAACATGGTTTACTGGTTACCAACGAAACTCGAACTCTTAAGGTTCTAGATCGGGGTGTTACAAAGTGGTATCACAGCTCAAAGGAAAGAGTTAGCACATGGTGGAATCTCTCCTGAATCTTCATTACCCAAAGAGGGTTCCTAAAACACACATTTAACGGGGTGAGGATAACTCCTTATTGCCATTTTGGAAATCTTCAATGTCCGACGACTTTGCCATTGGCCATTTGTTCTTGAATTTTCATGAAGTTCAAAGCTCTGATATCATTTGCGGCTCGAATGAAAATCACATAATCGAGCAATCTTTCAGGGAGAATTTTGACGGGATGTCTAGACTAGCTAATTCTTACTATTTTCTAGCCTGCTCTTATCTTCGATTTTTCACCAAATCTCCAGAGAACTTCATGAAAATTCAAGAACATTCAAGATTGAGATTCAACAACTTCTATCCTTATGATCTAGTTGTAAAAAATTATTCTTCTGAATTAGATACTGTAAAGATAACCCATCATCAATTCAATACCAGTACTACAATGAAAAATACTTTATATCAACTACTATATGCAGAAAATCTATCAGAAGCTGGAAAAAATCTCAAAGATTTTTTGTTTGGGATCCACTTAGCATATACAGAACTACATGCTTATACTTTTTTTTGTAGGTGTATGAAAGTTTTGAACATAGACAACATAGAACTGTTAAATACTCTTTCTTGTGCACAGTTTGAAAAACAACTAGATGCTATACAAGTGATATATGACAAATTACTCGAAAATAAGGATGAAACTCACAGGACAGAAATGTGGAAATATGCAATAATTTTTGACAAGAGGTTCTTCAGTACATTACAGACTAGGAACTGTATACATTTTGTAAAAACCTTGGCTCAAATTGTCTACATATCTGCTCCTGCTCTCCATCAGAACATTTTGGAAATAGCAGCAATTTCAGGTCTTGGACAACATGGTTTACTGGTTACCAACCTAACTCGAACTCTTGAGGTTTCAGATCGGGGTGTTACAAAGTGGAATCAGATCTTAGAGGGAAGAGTTAACAAATTGTGGAATCAATCTCGAATCTTCATTACCCAAAGGGGGTTCCCAAAACACATATTTAACGGGGTGAGGATAACTCCTTATTGCTATTTTGGGAAACTTAATGTCAGGCGACTTTGCCGTTGGCCATTTGTTCTTGAATTTTTATGAAGTTCAAAGCTCTGATATCATTTGCGGCTCGAATGAAAATCACATAATCGAGCAATCTTTCAGGGAGGATTTTGACGGGATGTCTAGACTCACTAATTCTTACTATTTTCTAGCATGCTCTTATCTTCGGCTTTTCACCAAATCTCCAAAGAACTTTATGAAAATACAAGAACATTTAAGATTGAGATTCAACAACTTCTACCATTATGATCTAGCTGTAAAAAAATTACTCTACAGAATTAGATATTGTAAAGATAATCAGTCATCAATTCAACATTAGCACTATAATGAAAAGTACTTTATATTAACTACTGTATGCAAGAAACCTATTAGAAGCTGGAAAAAATCTTAAAGATTTTTTATTTGGTATCCACTTGGCATAAACAGGACTGCATGCCTATACTCTTTTATTAGGTGTGTGAAAGTTTTAAGCATAGATAACATAGAACTGTTAAATACTCTTTCTTGCGCATAGTTTGAAAAGCAACTAGATGTTATACAAGTGATATATGACAAATTACTCGAAAATAAGCATGAAACTCACAAGGCAGAAATATAGAAATATGCAAGAATTTTTGACAAGAGGTTTCTTAGTACATTACAGACTAAGAACTGTATACATTTTATACCAACCTTGGCTCAAATTTTCTACATATCTGCTTCTGGTCTGCATCAGAACATTTTGCATATAGCAGCAATTTCAGGTCTTGGTCAACATGGTTTACATGTCAACAACCAAACTCGAACTCTTGAAGCTTCAGATCGGGGTGTTACAAAGTGGTATCAGAGCTCATAAGGAAGAGTTAACACATGGTGGAATCTCTTCTGAATCTTCATTACTCAAAGGGGGTTCCCAAAACACATATTTAACGGGGTGAGGATAAATCCTTATTTCCACTTTTGGAATCTTCAATGTTCGGAGACTTTGCCATTGGCCATTTGTTCTTGATTTTTTATGAAGTTCAAAGCTCTGATATCATTTGCGGCTCGAATGAAAATCACATAATTGAGAAATCTTTTAGGGAGGATTTTGACGGGATGTCTAGACTGGTTAATTATTACTATTTTCTAGCCTGCTCTTATCTTCGACTTTTCACCAAATCTCCAAAGAACTTCATGAAAATTCAAGAACATTTAAGATTGAGATTCAATAACTTCTACCTTTATGATATAACTGTAAAAAATTATACTACATTAATAGATACTGTAAAGATAATCCATCATCAATTCAACACCAGAACTACAATGAAAAATACTTTATATCAACTACTGTATGCATGAAACCTATCAGAAGTTGAAAAAAATCTCAAAGATTTTTTGTTTGGAATTAACTTGGCATATACAGGACTGTATGCCTATACTCTTTTTTCTTGGTGTATGGTAGTTTTGAATATAGACAACATAGAACTGTTAAATACTCTTTCTTTTGCACAGTTTGAAAAGCAACTAGATGTTACACAAGTGATATATGACAAATTATTCGAAAAAAAAGATGAAACTCACTGGGCAGAAATGTGGAAATATGCAATAATTTTTGACAAGAGGTTCCTTAGTACATTACAGACTAAGAACTGTATACATTTTATAGCAACCTTGGCTCAAATTCTTTACATATCTGCTTCTGGTCTCCATCAGAACATTTTGGATATAGCAGCAATTTCAGGTCTTGGACAACATGGTTTACTAGTTATCAATCAAACTTGAGCTCTTAAGGTTCTAGATCGGTGTGTTGTTACAAAGTGTTATCAGAGCTCAGAGGGAAGAGTTAACACATGTTGGAAACTCCTCTGAATCTTCATTACCCAAAGTAGGTTCCTAAAACACTTATTTAACGGGGTGATGATAAGTCTTTATTGTCATTTTGGGAATCTTCAATGTCCGACGACTTTGCCATTGGCCATTTGTTCTTGAATTTTCATGAAGTTAAAAGCTCTAATATCATTTGCGGCTTGAATGAAAATCACATAATCGAGCAATCTTTTAGATAGGATTTTGACGAAATGTCTAAACTAGCTAATTCTTACTATTTTCTAGCCTGCTCTTATCTTCGACTTTTCACGAAATCTCTAAAGAACTTCATGAAAATTCAAGAACATTTAAGATTGAGATTCAACAACTTCTACCTTTATGATCTAGCTGTAAAAAATTATTCTACATTAATAGATACTGTAAAGATAATCCATCATCAATTCAACACCAGAACTACAATGAAAAATACTTTATATCAACTACTGTATGCATGAAACCTATCAGAAGCTGGAAAAAATCTCAAAGATTTTTTGTTTGGTATTCACTTGGTATCCACTTGGCATATAGAACTGTTAAATACTCTTTCTTGTGCACAGTTTGAAAAGCAACTAGATGTTACACAAGTGATATATGATAAATTACTCCGAAAAAAGGATGAAACTCACTGGGCAGAAATGTGGAAATATGCAAGAATTTTTGACAAGAGGTTCCTTAGTACATTACAGAATAAGAACTGTATACATTTTGTAGCAACCTTGGCTCAAATTCTCTACATATCTGCTCCTGGTCTCCATCAGAACATTTTGGATATAGCAGCAATTTCAGGTCTTGGACAACATGGTTTACTGGTTACCAACCAAACTCGAACTCTTGAGGTTCGAGATCGGAGTGTTATAAAGTGGTATCAAAGCTCAGTAAGAAGAGTTAACACATGGTGGAATCTCTCATGAATCTTAATTACCCAAAGGGGGTTCCTAAAACACACATTTAACGGGGTGAGAATAACTTCTTATTGTTATTTTGGGAATCTTCAATGTTCGACGACTTTGCCATTGGTCATTTGTTCTTGAATTTTCATGAAGTTCAAAGTTGTGATATCATTTGCGGCTCGAATGAAAATCACATATTCGAGCAATCTTTCAGGGAAGATTTTGACGGGATGTCTAGACTGACTAATTTTTACTATTTTCTAGCATGCTCTTATCTTTGACTTTTAACCAAATCTCCAAAGAACTTCATGAAAATTCAAGAACATTTAAGATTGAGATTCAACAACTTCTACCCTTATAATCTAGCTGTAAAAAATTACTCTCCAGAATTAGATACTGTAAAGATAATTCATCATCAATTCAACACCATTACTATAATGAAAAATACTTTATATCAACTACTGTATGCAGGAAACCTATTAGAAGCTGAAAAAAATCTCAAAGATTTTTTGTTTGGAATCCACTTAGCATATACAGGACTGCATGTCAATACTCTTTTTTTTATGTGTATGAAAGTTTTGAACATAGATAACATAGAACTGTTAAATACTCTTTCTTGTGCACAGTTTGAAAAGCAACAAGATGCTATACAAGTGATATATGACAAATTACTCGAAAATAAGGATGAAACTCATAGGACAAAAATGTAGAAATATGCAAAAATTTTTGACAAGAGGTTCCTTAGTACATTACAAACTAAGAACTGTATACATTTTATAACAACTTTGGCTCAAATTCTCTACATTTCTGCTCCTGGTCTCTATCAAAACATTTTGGATATAACAACAATTTCAGGTCTTGGACAACATAGTTTACTGGTTACCAATCAAACTCGAACTCTTAAGGTTCTAGATCGGTGTGTTACAAAGTGGTATCAGAGCTCAGAGGGAAGAGTTAACACATGTTGGAATCTCCTCTGAATCTTCATTACCCAACGAAAGTTCCTAAAACACATATTTAACGGGGTGAGGATAACTCCTTATTGTCATTTTGGTTATCTTCAATGTCCGGGGACTTTGCCATTGGCCATTTGTTCTTGAATTTTCATGAAGTTCAAAGCTCTGATATCATTTGCGGCTTGAATGAAAATCACATAATCGAGCAATCTTTTAGGAAGAATTTTGACGGGATGTCTAGACTGGCTAATTCTTATTATTTTCTAGCCTGCTCTTATCTTCGACTTTTCACCAAATCTCCAGATAACTTCATGAAAATTCAAGAACATTTAAGATTGAGATTCAACAACTTTTACCCTTATAATCTAGTTGTAAAAAATTACTCTCCAGAATTAGATATTGTAAAGATAATCCATCATCAATTCAACACCAGCACTACAATGAAAAATACTTTATATCAACTACTGTATGCAGAAAACCTATTATAAGCTGAAAAAAATCTCAAAGATTTTTTGTTTAGGATTCACTTGGCATATACAGGACTGCATGCCTATACTCTTTTTTCTAGATGTATGGAAGTTTTGAACATAGACATCATAGAACTGTTAAATACTCTTTCTTGTGCACAGTTTGAAAAGCAACTAGATTCTATACAAGTGATATATGACAAATTACTCATGCTTTATTTTTTTCACAGCTCACACAATGGATCCTGCTCACGCCCCGCGGTCTGAATCCTTCGTTACTTACACACGAAGGCAAGCACAACCCCGAGACTCCCCGATGTAGAGAAAAGTTGCACAATAGACTTTTGATGAATTAAACTAAGTTAAAACACTTAAAATATGAATTAAAACAATTAAATAAATATATATATTATAGTAGTACGCTTTTAAACTCAATGATGCAATTTTGTGATCCTTGTCCTTTTTACTTTTTGTCATTTACTTTTGTTGTGCTTCTTTAATGCACAAGCTGATTTTCTTTACGCATTTATTTAGCTTGATACACAGTTTCACATATCAAGCAGCACTTTCTATCATTTACTTTTCCCGTCGCGCTTTAGTGCACATGCCATTTACTTTTCTGCATTTACCTGCTTACACATTTGTTTAGCCGAAGTACGGTTTCGTACCTCGTGCATTTACTTTGCTTATGCCTCTATTGTTGGCACGTTTATTTAGTTGAACTACGATTTCGTACCCCGCACACCGCTTATGCATTATTGCGCTCAATGCATGTCTTCGTATTTTAAGAATTGCTTGAACCTTGTTCTCGCCCTTCTTTGTGCATGGCTCGCATTTCCTTGCTAACTTACACATGCATAAGTTTAGACTAGAGCAAAATCTATTTTGCTCATTTGTTTTAAAATGACACGAGTTGCACTTACACATTTCGATTTTTCAAAAGGGATTCCTTGAGCGAATCCATGTTCCAAATGCGTAGTCTTGATAAGCTGGTTTTTAAAAGTCTTTATTGTTGTGAATTTGCAACCCAGTCTCCTGAATCGACTTATTTGGGAGAGAGGTTTTTACTACCTCTATTTGTGCATCAGATACGACTTGGATAACCTCAGTGTATTGATGCGAACATATGTTTAGGCAAGATTCTTTTGAGAAACCCGTGTCATGTTTATCGAATGAGTATCGAGTCATGCACTGCGTACGGATACTATGATAAACAAATGAGAGATCAGTAGCAATCTCATAGCATGAAAATAGCACAAATGTTGTATTTCAGTTTCGAAAGATAAAGCATGTCAAAATAAGTTTTTGTATTACATTGCATCTTTGTGAAACTTAGTGCTGGGATTTTCTTTTGTGAAACCTATACCCCTTTTATTGTAGCGTACTAGTAGACATGCAGGCCATGTCAATACTACATTGATCGGATGAGACGGTCTTATGACCTCAAATCGTGCTAATGGCACAATGTTGTAATCGCATAAATAGTGATAACTCACCTTCATTGGCAAGATGCTCGAGTTGGGTCGAAAAGACCAGAGCATGTAGAATATGTCTTCAGTTAAATAAAACCTGAACCACTCATTCGACCTGTTGTTTTCTGTCAAGAGAGAGGATGAGACAATACAAAAACTTCGATAGACAAGTTGTTAATAACCACCCCTTGGGCAATGACTGGGTATCCTCAGTCATCGGAGTTAGGGGACGGGACTACTAAAGATTATTCTAGGTGGTAGATTCCACAGACTTCTGCAGAAGTAGGATGCATCCGTTGTCTACGTATGCCTTTGAAAAATCCTCTTTCGGTCACCGATCGTCCCTTTAAGAGCGGACTCAACTAGCTATTCATAGTATTTGAAAATACATGGCATAATAGACCCTCGAACTAGTCTCAGTTGTTTCTACGATTCGTGTCTTGCGCATACCCGCAGGCCAGCTAAGTATCAAAATAAAAGTTATCTTGTTCACACTTCTTGTTTGTTACATACAATTTGCTAATTGTAGCATTTACTTGTGTTGATGAACTGCTTATGTTAATTGTAGCATTTACTTGTGTTGATGAACTGCTTATGCTAATTATAGCATTTACTTATGCTGATAAATTGCTTATAATTTTTTACTCATATAAACTACTTAGCATGATAGAATTAAATGCATATACTTAGTTGTGTTCTATACTATCCTATTTGTGCACCTATCAATTTTTCTTGAAATTGACCTATTTCATGGGCACAGATAATGAATAGGTTGTGAGATAGGCGATGATGCAATTGTGAGACGATTCGAGATTCCACTATTTTCCTGTTAGCTCGCATCTTATACTTTTTGGTTTTTGGCAAGGGTTTTCTTCAGGAAAACCAAATTTTTTACAATCAGATCTTATTTTGAATGCAATGGCTTATTAAAATGTTTGCAAGTTACTTCTATGTGAAAATATGGATTTTTACGCTAACGCGCCTAAGATTGTCAACTTGCCTTTCATCTTTCAAAAATCAAAATAATCGCTTCCGTTGATTTGTTAAACAAAACTCTAATAAGAAAAGAATTTTTCAGTCTTTCAAACTTTTAATAATGGTTTAAAAGTTTGAAATTTTGGCATCCGCATCGCGCTGTAAGTAAACTCATTTCCTATTTTGTGTTTTTACTGCACTATTAGACTAAAACATACTTTGCATGTTTACTTGGCAATTTCTGTTTAAGAAATCTAAACCCTGCGGATGGTGCAAAGTGTTGGCCAAGCAGAGGCGTGCGAAGGATGCGTTGTCGCTCAGTTAGGGGTAGAGGCCCTGTGATAGACAAACATGATTGTCCAACTTCTTGGTCAGAATATTGGACAAACATGTCACCCCCACCCACCTTCACGTATTCTTGGGGCTTTACGCTTCCAGATGCTTACCAGGCACCGCTAGCCACGACTTGTGCAGCAATGCATTTTCGTGAGGATGGTCGTGTACCATCACATGTACTAATTAACCAGCATGCCACGCTGAAATCCTCTAAGGCAGAGTCTCCTTGGGAAGACCAGATGGAGTGTGTTTTCTATGGCAAAGAATGGCATACGATGAGTAACTGTTAGCTCAAGGAATCATACAACATGAAGGCGTTTGCAACACAAGATCTGAAGGACACAACTTCCTCAGTCCAAGGTGCTTTAGGACTGATGAGCTACTACCACCCTCAACAGGTCTTCCAGACAATGTTTCACCTACTTACACGCCTTCTTCAGATTCTTTATTCTGCACCCCAGCTTCACCATCCTACGCACTAGACTCCTCTTCCAATCACTCGCCCACAACACACCTCCACGGGCCAGGAGGTCCTAATGAGGACTTGCACCATTCTCCTCTCCCGCGTAGGTTTAGGCGCATGGGCGATAGGAGGGAATACTGGAGACTGTTCACTAGTCATCCCTGAGGGGAGCTAGTACCTGTTGTTTTAAGTTAGAGTCTACAAACTCCATGTTTTTGCAGATAATGTTTCTCTTTTTGCTTATATATCAGCATTGTTGGGTTTTTGTAAACTACTCATGTTACGCATGAATATTACAAATATTTTTTTACCTCTATCTCGAGCTCCCTGAATTTTTTATTTTTTTATCCTTTGTTTACTTCAAGGATAATGAGAAACTTGAATGAAGATTCTACTGACGAATTGTCAGAACAACATGGTTTTGTAATGAATTCCCTTAGTACTCTGGCTAAGGCCATACGAAGCCAGGTTCATTCGCATAGGGATCAAGCGCCCTTCTCTGAGCCAAGCCAACATATGACAATGTCGTATAAAAAAATTTTGAAGCTCGATCCCTCGACCTTCGTCGGCAAGCCCGACCCAGACATGGACGAGAACTGGGTTAAAGAAGTGGAACATGTGTTCCAAGTTTTATCGATCCCTGATGACAAAAAGACATTATTTAGGACTTTTAGACTAAAGGACGATTCCCACAACTGGTGGGACACAACCCGGGATGTGCAGTTTTTTGGGAATTTCAGCAATTCCTTGGGAAGCTTTTAGAAAAGCTTTCTTGAGGAACTACTTTTCTTCTCATGTGAGAGAAAATAAGAAGGTTGAATTCTTGGAGCTCAGCCAGAGAAATTCAAGTTTGCCGGATTACATCGCCAAATTTCAGAAGTTGGAGCGTTACTACTCCAACCTATTCAAAGACGATCGCGAACAGGCAAGAAAATTTATTCAAGGATTAAAAGAAGGACTCAGGCATCATGTCCTAACTAGTATGCCCTCAACCTTCTATGCGGCACTTGTAGACGCCACCCTCCTGAGCGAAGACTAGGATCGCTCTAAGAACACCCAAAGCAGAAAGCCACCCATTGCGGGTGGTGAGCCAAAGACTCCATCAGACGGCCAAATCAAGCAGCCACCCTTTCACGTAAAGATAGAAGGAGGGCAGAAACAAGTTCTCCCTTCAAAGCATCAGCGGCCTCAAAGCAACCCTCTAGTCAGGCAACAGGCTCGCGATGTCTGCCCCAAGTGCAAATGCATGCATTATGGGCAGACTTGCCTGCACAAGACATGTGTATGCCTGTATTGTGGCAAGATGGGCCACTACATACGAGAATGCCATAAGAAAGTGGTTGATGACCTCAGGCAGAACAACGGAGCACCCTTGCTCCCTTGCCCACCGCAGCATCCATCGCAGCAACCACAGTCAAGCGGATAGAAGAATGCCTATGGACACGTCTATGCCACCACGATCACACAATTGACCAAGGGCAAACTCGTACAAGGTACCATTCTGGTCGCTAACTAAGTGGCCTTCATACTTTTCGATTGTGGTGCAACCTATTCCTTTATTTCTTTAAATGTTGTTGATCAATTGCATATACCTGTAAAACCCCTTTATAATGCCATGGACGTGTACATCCTGATTGGAAAAAACATAGTTTCTGCTACCTACATGTCAGAGTTGGACATAATCTTGGCAGACCAGCATTTGTCTGCCTGTGCAATCCTGCTTAGTATGATCGAATTTGATGTCATCTTAGGCATTGACTGGTTGCACAAATATCACGCAAAGGTATTTTATCGTGATGGAAAAATCGTTTTATCTCCACCAGGATTGCCTAGGGTGGTTTTTAAGCTCGCAAAGCCTCTCTGTGCGAGCCAAATGATTTCATCATTGAAGGCACATAAGTACTTAAGGAAGGGATGCACTGCCTTCTTGGTCAGTATCGTCTAATCTGAACCAGTGTGAGTCCCTATCATAGATCTGGACGTGGTTCGTGAGTTTTCAGATGTTTTTTTGGAGGAGCTGCCAGGACTTCTCCCACCCAAGAGGTAGAATTCAACATTGAATTGCTACCGAATACCGCACTAATTTCCAAAGCACCCTACCAGATGGCGCCAGTCGAGCTCGAGGAGCTCAAGAAGTAGTTGCAGGAGTTAATGGATCAGAGATTCATTCACCTCAGCGTTTCACCCTGAGGAGCGCTTATCTTGTTCGTGAAGAAGAAGGACAGATTGTTGTAGTTGTGCATCGATTACCAGATACTTAACCAAGCCACAATTAAGAATAAGTACTTGTTGCCATGCATCAAGGATTTGTTCAACTAGTTGCAGAAGGCTAAGATCTTTTCTAAGATAGACCTTAGATCTCAGTATCATCAACTCAGAATTAAGGGAGATGATATCTCCAAGATGGACTTTCGGACCAGATACAGGTACTACGAGTTTACCGTCATGCCCTTCAAACTCACCAATGCGCGCACAACTTTTATGGATCTCATGAACCAAGTGTTCAAACTATTTTTGGACACCTTCGTGATCGTATTAATCGATGACATCCTGGTTTATTCTGAAAGTCAGAAGTAACATCGTGAGTATTTGAGCATCATTTTGAAAACTTTATAAAAGGAACACATGTTCACTAAGTTCTCCAAGTGCGAGTTTTGGCTCGAGGAGGTTATGTTCTTTGGATACGTAATCTCCAAGGAAGGAGTGTTCGTAGACCCCACAAAGATAGAGGTTGTACTGAAGTGACAATAACCGAGGAATATTCGTGACATCAGGAGTTTTCTCAGATTAGCTGGATATTACTAAAGGTTTATTTGAGACTTTTCTAAGATCTCTCTACATATGATGAAGTTGTTGAAGAAAGAGACAAAGTTCGTGTGGGGTGATAAGTGCAAGGAATGTTTTTAGATGTTGAAGGAGTGACTCACCACTACTCCTATCTTGGCCTTACCTTCGGGTCAAGGCGGTTTCGTAATCTGCACTGATGCTTCTAGGACAGGATTAGGTTGTGTTCTAATGCAAAACCGAAAAGTGATCACCTATGCCTCATGTCAACTTAAAATCCATGAGAAAAATTATCCGACTCATGATTGAGAGTTAGCAGTGGTGGTCTTCGCATTGAAGATACGACAACACTACTTATACAGGGAATAATTTGAGGCTTTTACAGATCACAAGAGCCTCAAGTACTTATTCTCACAGAAAGAGTTGAATATAAAGCAGCGGCATTGGTTAGAATTTCTTAAAGATTATGACTTCACCATTTTCTATCACCCAGGAAAGGCAAACATTGTGGACGACGCCCTTAGCCGCAATGCTTTCGATGTTTTAATCAACATGTTATACGTTGGATGAAAGTTGATTGAAGATCTGGTTTCATGAAAACCATTTACAATCACATAGAGTTCGATTTGTCTATCCAAACTGGTAGCTCAACCCGAGCTACTAGCTAAGATCATTGTCGAACAGAAGACAAATACGCATTATGAGAAGTTGAAGGCTCAAGCATTGTTGGTCGATACCCCTTTTTATCTGAAAGAAAAAAGAAGTGTATGGCTAAAGGATCACCTCTAGGTTCCAGAAGATCCGATTTTGAGAGAGGAAATACTTGCAGAGGCTCGCAAGTCTAGATATATGATTCACCCAGAAGGCACAAAAATGTTTAAGAATTTAGAACGAAGATACTGGTGGAGCGGAATGAAGCGAGACATATTCGAATACATTTCAAAGTGTTTGACCTGCCAATAAATCAAGATCGAACACCAAAGGCCAAGCGGAGTGATACAGCAGATGAAAATCCCACAATAGAAGTGGGATGACATCACTATGGACTTCATAGTTGGTTTGCTAAGGATGCAGAGGAAACACAATGTGATTTGGGTGATCGTCGATAGACTCACCAAGTCGGCTCATTTCCTTCTCATTCACCTTAGTCAGTCACTAGACAGTTTAACAGACCTTTATGTCAAGGAAATTGTGAGACTACACAGTGTTCTGATCTCGATTATTTTCGTCTGTGACCCGAGATTCACTTTGAGATTTTGGGGACAACTTCAATTGTCTTTGGGCATGAAGTTGAAGTTCAGCATTGCATTCCACCCTCAGACCGATGAGCAGTCTGAACGTACCATTTAGACCTTAGAGGACATGTTGCGAGCTTGCATGATGGACTGAAAGGAAGAATAAGATTCTCATAACAGTCTTGCAAAATTCATATATAATAATAGTTATCATGCTAGTATCGAAATGGCCCCTTACGAGGCTTTGTACAAGAGGCCTTGTAGATCATCAGTCTATTGGGACAAGGTTGGTGAACGAAAGATGAATTCACCGATAGTGTTACAACACTATACTCATCAAGTATAGATGATTAGGGACCGTCTCTGTTATGCTCAGAGTCGGCAGAAGTGTTATGCTCAAGAACTCACTTTTCCGACAGAAGATATGGTTTTTGTAAAAGTATCTTCGACTAAGAGCGTCTTCAGGTTCGGGAAAAAGGAGAAGCTAAGTTCCAGATTTATTGGACCTTTCAAGATCTTAAATCGGATCGGTGAGGCAACTTAACATGTTGTGCTGCTTCCTTAGTACGCTCAAATCTACAACGTCTTCCACGTATCCATGCTAAGGAAGTATGTTCATGACCCATCTAACATAATTCACTACGATGATGTGGACATTCAAGGAGATTTGACATTCGAAAAGAGATCAGTGGAAATCGTTGATTGACGAAATCAAGTGCTTAGATCGAAGACAATATCTCTTGTCAAGGTGCGTTGGCAACATCATGGAATCGATGAATGTACTCGGGAGCCTGAGGCTGATATCAGAGAGAAATACCCTGACTTGTACTTTGAATGATGAATTCAATAAAATTTTATGAATGAAATTATTTTAATAAGAGTAGGATGTAAAATCCAGTTAAAAAAAAGAGAAAAGGACCTGAGTCAGATCCGGATCCGACCCGAATCCAAACTTCGGTTATTTGACCCTTGCATGCCTTTAAATAGGCATACGGGAGGGGGAGGGTTCCCTCATTTGCAGAAACCCTCCACCGCCTCTTCTCTCTCCTTGACCTCGACACCTCAGAAGCTCCCTCATTCTTTCTCTAGTCCCCTCTCACCCTTGCCCGATCCTCTCTCCCGCTCTCATTTTTCGTTCGGCCGACAAACATCCGACAAGCTCCCCTACGATGAGCTCCTATCCAACAGACCCCGATCAACCGCAACTCTCTCTCTCTCTCTCTCTCTCTCTCTCTCTCTCTCTTATCGTTTTTTCGATCGTCGATGCCGACAAACCCCCTTCCAATGACCCCTTTTCAGGTAACTCTCTCTCATATTCGTTGTCTTCTTCTTCTTCTTCTTCTTCTTCTTCTTCTTCTTCTTCTTCTTCTTCTTCTTCTCTCCCCTGGGAGGGGCTCAGCCCCTTCCCTGTGTCGGATGGGGGTTCGCTATACGCAGGGAAGGGACCGAGCCCCTCCCTGTTTTCCTCGGTATGCAGAGGAGGGGTTGAGCCCCCTCCCTGTTTTCCCTTGTACACAAGGGAGAGCTCGATCGTCCCTGTCGCCTATGATGGAGCAATCGGTAGGGGCCTTTGGCCCCTGTCTCATACATTCCAGCAGGCTGGGGTGAGCCCCTACCCCCTCCTTATTTTGCTTTTTCTCATGGAATGGGGTTGAGTCCTCCCCCTGTCTCTCTGCTCCTCTTTTTATGCAAAGGGAGGGGCTGAGCCCCCTCTCTACTCTTGATTAGGACCCGGGGTCGGGTTTGGCTAATCAGTCGAGCCCACCCTTCACCTTTGGCCGCTGCAGGCAGGGTTGGGCCCGGTTTGACCATCGAGCCTATCTACCTCTTTGGTTTTATTCATTTTTGAATATTCGTATATATATTCATGCCTTATTTTTTTCGCAGCTCTCACGATAGATCCTACTCTCCAAGATAGGGGAAAGTTGTGCAATGGACTTTAAACGAATTGAACTAAGTTAAAACACTTAAAATGTGAATTAAATCAATTATATATATGTATATATAGTAGTACACTTTTAAACTCAAGGACGCAGTTTTGTGATCCTTGTCCTTTTTACTTTCTGTCATTTACTTTCGTCACTGCGCTTTACTGTACAAGTTATTTTCATTATGCACTTATTTAGCTTGATACGCGGTTTCGCGTATCAAGCATCGCTTTCTGTCATTTACTTTCACCGTCGCACTTTAGTGCACAGACTGATTTTCTTTACGCATTTATTTAGCTTGATACGCGGTTTCACATATCAAGCATCACTTTTTGTCATTTACTTTTGCCACCGCGCTTTAGTACACAAGCTATTTGCTTTTCCGCATTTACCTGCTAACGTATTTGTTTAGCCGAAGTACTGTTTCATACCTTGTGCATTGCTTTATGTATTTACTTTGCTTATGCCTCTATTGTTGGCACATTTATTTGGCCGAGGTATGATTTTGTACCCCTTGCACCGCTTACACATTCTTGCGCTCAATGCGCATCTTCGTATTTTAAGGATTGTTTGAACCTTATTGTCGCTCTGCTTTGTGCATGACTCGCATTTTCTTGCTAACTTACACATGCATAAGTTTAGACTGAAGCAAAATCTATTTCGCTCATTTGTTTTAAAATAACACGAGCTGCACTTACGTATTTTGGTTTTTATAAGGGATTCCTTGAGCGAATCCGTGTTCTAAATGCGTAGTCTTGATGAGCTAGTTTTTTAAAGTCTCTGTTGTTGCGAATTTACAACCTAGTCTCCTAAGTCAATGTATTTGGGAGAGAGGTTTTTATTACCTCTATTTGTGTATTCGATATGACTTGGATAACCCTGGTTTATTGATATGAACATATGTTTGGGCAAGATTCTTTTGAGAAACTTGTGCTCTGTTTATCAAATGAATATTGATTCATGTGCTGCATACTGATACTATGATAAACGGATGAGAGATTAGTGGCAATCTCATAGCGTGCAAATAGCATAAATATTGTATTTCAGTTTCGAAAGATAAAACATGTCAAAAGAAGTTTTATATTATATTGCATCTTTGCGAAACTTATTATTGGGGTTTCCTTTTGTGAAACCTATACCCCTTTCATCGTAGCGTATTCGTAGACATATGGGTCATGTTAGTACTACGATGATCAGATGAGATGGTCTTGTGACCTTGAATCATGCTAATGACACAATGTTGTAATCACATAAATAGTGATAACTCGCCTTCACAGGCAAGATGCTCGAGTTGGGTCAAAAAGACCAGAGCATGCAGAATGAGTCTTCAGTTAAATAAAACTTGAAGCACTCATTCGACCTGTTGTTTTCTGTCAAGAGAGATGATGATATGATACAAAAACTCCGATGAACAAGTTGTTAACAACCATCCCTCAGACAATGACTCGGTATCCACAGTCATCGGAGTTAGGAGACGAGACTACTAGAGATTATCCTAGGTGGTAGATCCCACAGACTTCTGCAGAAGTATGATACATCTGTTGTCTACGTATGCCTTTGGAAAATCTCCTTTCAACCACCGACAGTTCCCTCAGGAGCGGACTTAACTAGTTATTCAAGGTATTTGAAAATACATGGCATAATAGACCCCCGAACTAGTCTCAGTTGTTTGTATCATTCGTGCCATGCGCATACCCGCATGTCAGCAAAGTATCAAAATAAAAGTTATTATGTTCACACTTCTTGTTTGTTGTGTACTATTTGTTTGTTGCGTATATTTGCTAATTGTAGCATTTACTTGTGTTTGTGAATTGCTTATGTTAATTGTAGCATTTACTTATGCTAATGAATTGCTTATGCTAATTATAGCATTTACTTGTTTTGATGAACTGCTTATAATTTTTCACTCGTATAAATTGCTTAGCATGATAGAATTAAAAGCATATTCTTAGTTCTGTTTATCTTTATCCACTAAGTAGAGTTTGAGCACATAATTATCGTTGAAAGCAATTTATTGTCAATAGCCCTTCCTTTGCTAGCACCTTAAGAAAGACCCTAGTATTGATGTCTTGGATTTAGAAATTTTCTAATGGTAATTCTTCATACAATCTGGAGGGCGGATGATCTGGATCTAGCAATGTTGTGCACGCTTACCCCCATGAATTAAAAGCTTTTTTTAGCCTTATAAGAAGTAAAATGAAAATATACTTAGTGAATAAAACTATACAATTTCAGTTTCCTCTATATTGTATCTGTTGAGATTTTTTTTATCTCTAAATTTTGACCACCGGAGCTTGTGTGATTACAGGTTATGTTTCATTGAGGCAATCAGTAAAGTGGGTTGTTGACCCTGTTGGAATGAATTGAGATGCAAATGCTTGGAAAAAAACAGAAGTAGCATTTGAATGGGTTGTGAGAGACGTTGATTAATTAAGAATGATGTGAGTGAGAATTTTAAAATAGACATACTTAGGGTTGAAAGTAGAAAGAATGTCTTTTACTTTCTCCTTCTTTGTCCTTGCTTCTTGTGTAGGTTTGTGCACTCTTTAAATCATGATCGTGGGTAGTAGATTATTGTTGTAAATGACATTGCATGAACGCCAAGAATTGGTGCGGGTCATTTGCTTTGGCATTGTATAACTATTGTTGATATTTTGAAAATACTGATTTTTATTTTGATATTTCCAAAAGGTTGATGCAATAATGAAATAATCTTTAAAAACTTTATATATGGGTTTATAATTGGTACAATCAATTGTACCTACAATCTACTTTGAATCTCATGATGTGAGTTGTTAGGACACAATCTAACCTCACAGATGTGTTTAGCATGCTCGGTTTAGCAGGAATCAACTCTTGTATCATGTTTTTTTAATAAAAAACATGTTTTTGAGTTGTATTCGGGACAAAAAATCATATTTGGGGCAAAAAAAAATTCAATATTCATATTCGGGTCAAAAATCCAATTAGAGATTCATATTCGAGGTAAAAATCTAATTAAAGATCCATATTCGAGGCAAAAATTCAATTCGAGAATCATATTCAGAGCAAAATTTTAATTTAAGATCCATATTCGAGGAAAAAATCATATTTAGGGCAAATATCTAATTTGAGATCCATATTCAGGGCAAAAAATCTAATTCAAGATCCATGTCTAGGGCAAAAATTCAATTCAAGATTCATATTCAGGGCAAAAATTCAATTTTAGATTCATATTTAAGGCAAAAATCCATGATTTTTAGAAATAATTTTATAATTGGATCCATATCCAACCTAAAAACCATAATAAACTTGTTAAAACATATAAAATGGTGGACAAATTGGGTCATACGATCTAAAACGAAGTAATCTGATCCATTATCCATGATTGTCTAAGTTGTCTTTACATCGCCGTCAAAACATTTGTAACATAGCATTTAAGTACGGTCCAAATAAATGTTGAACTTGGTACAGTTATGAAACTAACAAAACCAATGGTTTGTTCCATCTTTTTGTTCATTTAGTCTAACCCTAGACAAGCCATCAAACATACACCAAAAGCCTCAGTTTCTACCTCTTAGAAGAGATGTCATTTAGAGTCAGTGTTGGGGGTGGGGCATGCTTAAAAGCATTAGGGTGGGTACCCACCCTGACCCAATTTTTCATAGGGTCAGTGCCCACCCTGACCTGGTAGGGAAATTTTTGTGGCTCTGCCCCTGGCTAGAACCAATTTAAGCAACCTTACCATTTAGAATATCATGCTTTCAATTACAGGGGACGGGCCCATTAAGTGACTCAATTCTCGGTAAGGGTTTCCTCATCAAATTAAAAATTAAAATTAAAATTAAAATTAAAAATAAAAATAAAAATAAAAATAAAAATAAGACAGGGCCAGACCACTGGACACAATTAGAATTCAGTAGTAGGAGGAAAATGATCTAAGTCATCTTAGAGAAGTGGGAACACCAAGAGGGCAGCTATGGGTTGGGTCATATTTTACCGATCTACATTCTACTTTTTAATTGTGACTACCGTTCTAATTAAGGGTGCACAATGAACCGAGCTAACTCAAGATCGGCTGGGCTCGGTCTCATTTGAGTAAACAATATGTGCTTGACCAGCTCCATCCAGCTTGATTAAGCCGGTGAAATATGTTGATATAAAAGCTTTGTTGCATAGTAATAATAATAATAATAATAAAGAAACCCTGTCCTAAATAGTGATTGAGCATTAAGCTTTTCAAATGAACCTAGCTCGAGCAGCCTAAGCAGCCCTAATTCTGATGTAGATAATAAGTCAGGACTCCTAAGTAGATTCCCATATCCTACTATGATCTGAATTGCAGTGGCAATTAATCTGATGAAAATAAGTAAAAATTGTTGGTCTTCATATTGGAAAAGGTTAAACATATGCATTATTTTATCATGAAGGAATCCACGTTTTCGTAAACAAGATGATGTGGGCATGATATTTGCCCATTAAAAACAATATTTTGTTATATTTTTATTTTCTTTATATTTTAACATTTGATGATTGTTTTCCCCTTGATCAAGGGTTTTCCAATTTTCACTAAGGGCATGAGGCCATGTATCTCATATCAGTCGGATGTAAGGATATGGGCTGGTATAGGGTACATTGATGTGGTGTGGGTCCCTAATGCAGAAGCCAAGCAGCATGCAATCTGGGTCTAAATGATTCATTTGGATCTAATTCTTAGTTTTAAATTTTTTATTTTGATTTTAAAATTTTTTAATACAATTGATTCATATTGAATCCAATTTAGAATTAGTTTTTTTTTATTCCTTATAAAATGTTCGTTATAGGGACTTGATGTCGTTTTTCAGAAAACCCTTCTCTTTCTCTTTTTCCTATTTATAGTCACCATCTTGCTATTGTTATTTTTCTTTAGTTATTTTTTTTAGAGCAACCATTGAGTTTCGCTAGAACTAATGTCTCTGCCATCGATCCACTGTCGTTGCCGTTGCCTTGCATGAACAACTGCACCATGGTACACAAGTGCAACTAGGTATGGCAGTGGACTAGGGCGGGGGCAGGGGACAATGTCTCCATCTCTGCCCCGTCTCAAAATTTTGCCTTCCATCCTCACCTTCATTCCTGCACGGGTTTTGATTTTAAACTCAATCTTCAGTTTATTCTTACTTTCATGTCCTCCATCTTTAGTCCAAACGGTGCAGGCCTTTGATTGTCTAGTCTTTTTGTCGTTAGAGGAAGGAGAGGAGATAAATGAGAGCTCGTGTAGCTCGTTAGATGGAGAAGAAGGAGAAATGAGAGATTCGAGAATTTTATATATATATATATATATATATGTGATTTTATAATATGTATAAGGGTATAATAATAATTTTCTTAATGAAAATTGAGGACGGGATGGAAGCAGTCCATTTCTGTGTCCATCTCCGCACGGGTTTTGATTTTAACCTCCATCTCTGGTCCATTCTCCATTTCATGTCCTCCGTACAAACGGGGCAAGGCGGGGTGGGCCCCCGTTTCTCAGTTCAGACTGTGACCAGCAACTCCTAGTCAAACATAGCAGACCAGTTTGGGTGAGCAAGGTGGGTCAGGGGCTTACCTTCCATGTCTTAGCGTGGGAGGGAGGTCAATCAATTTATAGGGTGGCAGCTGAACATGTTTTTACCGGAATTAGTTTGGTCTTATAACAATGCAACAAGGGAAAATCGGGGTTCAGATTCCAGTAATCAAGAACATGAACCGGTTCAACCAATTTACCACACTCAAAACCCCAATTCTTGTGGTTGTTAACCTGGTTCAACTACAAAACCCAATATATACAATTTGGATTGACTCTCTTTCAATCCCACACCTAAATCTTGACTTGTTCAATTTCAAACCCAAATCAAAACCTGAACTATCTTAAACTAAACCTGATCTCACACCCACTTCAAACTTCTTGCAAATGGACCTACACCAATCAAAACACTAGTTTAAAAGCACCAAGACTAATCCAACCCTATCTACTACTCAACCAAACCTTGAAGTACCCTTTTTTGATCCCGGCGGGGCAAACTTGGAATATGATTACTTATAATTGAACCGAAGAGTATATGCAATTGTATCTTTCCATTCTAGCCCATATATTGCAATCTGATCCATTTGGCACTATTTTAGACCAGCCATCTAAAGGCAGTGAGATCCACATGTTATTCAGATCGGCCACAAAATGGATCCTACGACCATCAGCTCCTCCAAATCAATGCCCACATCAGCCCCCAAGATTGTATTTACTTTTATGGTTCTCAAAAGTAAAGCAAAATTGGAAGAAACAAAAATGACCATCTGACTGGAGGGTGAACCTTCACCAACCTAGATTGAATGATGCACGAATGAACAACGTGTAATATCCATTTGCATTCAATTCTATGTTTAGTTTTTTATTAGAAAAAACTCTTAATAAAAAAAGAAAGTTTTGCCTGAGAATTTTTTATATGAGAAGTTCTCAAAAAAAAAAAAATTCACTTGTTTGTGTAGCATGAGAAAAACAAAGTAAAAAAATGAGAAATAAGAGAAAGATGGTGGTGGTGGTAGGTGAAATGGTGAGATGGGTGGTGGAGAGTGTAAAAATAAATTTTGTTACTATAGAAAACATTTTTTTCTCAACACCTCCATGGAAGAATGTTTTATATCAAAAAATGTACTTTTTAAAAAACTTTTTTAACTAAAAAGTCTTGTTTGAAAGGTAAAAATCATTTAAAAAAAATCATTTTGCATCGCTTTTTCAATATTTTTTTCTTTTCCAAACATACCATTATTAATTTATAAAAGACTTATGTAAAACCCTTCCCATGCCCTCTAAAATGTTACCCGGACCTCCACACTAGACAGGAGACGCTACCAAGAAGGGTGTTACTACTAACATTTCATTTTTCTGAAAACTGAAATAGTGAGCAAAAAAAATTTACAGAAAAGGGCCTATACTTTGGAGAAACGACGATGAAAAAATCTACTGCTCGTCTCCTTTTTTTAATGATGGTAAATTACAAAATTATCCTTTACTTTTGAACTTAGGCCACGCAGCCGGTGCACGTTCTAGAATCTTTAGGAAATGATGGGGTGCTGTCCTTTTGAATTCTTTAAATAGCAAAAGCGTCCTCCCAATTCCCGAGGGGACAGTCAAGTCACTTTTCATAAACGCAATGGAGAGCCGTGCAACGGTGCAAGGGCTCGTTGAGCCAACCAGAAACCTGTTTGAGTTTCGGCCAACCCTGTTGTTGCTCGGCTATGGACTGTGCAACAAGAGGACACGAGACACTTTAATTTTGTAGATTTTTTTTATTAAAAATGGTATATATAAGATGACATCAGTGTTGTGAGAGGGGTACGCCTTAGTACTTAAAGCATATGCGTCACAGGCGAGGCGCACGCTCAAGGTACTGAGCACCCTCACTACCTGAAGCGTTCTGGAATTGCTTTGAATACATAATTATCTAAAATAATTTCAAATATAACACTGTTTGGATTGCCCTCATTATGATTTCAGCTAAATGTTTGATGCAAGTTTCAATAGCATTAATAGCTCCCGATTTGGTAAACCACTAAAAATCTTGTATTAGTATAACTAGCTTAAATTTTCATATACCTGTATATAAGTAAGAGATGTGCGCAAAAGTGCATTGCAGAAAAACTATAGTTTCATGATAGTTCTATTGCATGTATGCATTTGATATGTCCAAGAAAAAAATATTTATATGCATCACTAAGATTTTTTTTGTGTTTAGGCAGTTTTTGATGGAAACAAATTCAAGGTTATAATTTAAAAAAATTGAGAGCTATTTATTTTTCAAGTCCTTCAAAAACCTTATATTTTACTAAATCAACCATCAAACAAACTCATATATGTATATTTATATTAAAAATCTTGTATTAGTATAACTAGCTTAAATTTTCATATACCTGTATATAAGTAAGAGATGTGCGCAAAAGTGCATTGCAGAAAAACTATAGTTTCATGATAGTTCTATTGCATGTATGCATTTGATATGTCCAAGAAAAAAATATTTATATGCATCACTAAGATTTTTTTTGTGTTTAGGCAGTTTTTGATGGAAACAAATTCAAGGTTATAATTTAAAAAAATTGAGAGCTATTTATTTTTCAAGTCCTTCAAAAACCTTATATTTTACTAAATCAACCATCAAACAAACTCATATATGTATATTTATATTAAAAAACCATTTACCAGTGCTATTTTATTAATATTATATATTTTATTATTTTGATCATGAAGCTTACGCTTCAACGCCTCGAGGCTTACGCCTCGCTTCATAACATGCTCAACGCCTCGCTTTGCCTTATCACATTTTAACAACCTTGGATGACATAACACGAGCGCCAAGGGATTTCGTGCAATGGAAGGGGGCTTGGCCACTAGAAAGGTGGTTAGGGTTATATTTCCATCAGCATCAGCTCCTTACATTAATGAGGGCAAGGGGATAAAGCCCTTGCTCAATCCAAGTTTGACTAAGGGTGCATCATGAGTTTACACTGTTAGGATTAGTGACTGTAGGTACAACAGGCTAAACCAGCACAATTAGGTTTCTGAGTCGGAAGATGAATTTTTTGTTTTTCATGAAAAAAAGATAACTCGAGATTGAATTGAAGTATCCCTGTGATGTAGGTCGAGGGAGAAAACAGACCTTGTGAATCATCTGTAAGAAAAGCTAGCTATGCCCATAGTATGTTCATATAGAATTGGTAGGGAAAACTGATCCCCATCATCTGACATATGATGGAATCCATCCAATATTCAATCTTAGTCGTCCAACTAATGAGTATGATTAGTCCAAGTTCTCACTTGAAAGTGGATGCATTAGTTTTCTCAGTTAGGATTAACATAGAGGATAGGATCTTTTTTTATTGAGAAGGATCATAACCACCACAAAACCACAAAGAGTTTAATTACTCAAAGTTGCATTATAGCAGTGTTGAGTCGCTAACCAAATTAGAGTGCATAAATTGAAAATCTAATAAAGGCGCTTTATTAGCAGTGAAATTATTAAAATATACATAAAAAATAAAAATGAGTAATAAATCTCTTATACCCACTCAAATTAAAAAAAAGAAAGTTAAACTAACTTTAAAACTATTAATAGAGAAAAAAGAAAAACATAAATTTTCAAAAGCAACAAAAGTAATTTTAATAACTTTCATTCAGAAAATAAAAGCAACTACTAGCAAAAACAAGTAACTTTGATAACTGCACCTTTTTTATGGTGTTTGGAATTGCTTCTTATTTGGGGAGTGTGGTTGCGACCAATTGACAGTAGATGTAGATTTCCTACAGTTGCTTGTACATGCAGTCTAGTTTTTTCTTAATATTTAGATGGAGAAAGCACCCCAAGATCATAGACCTAGCTGTGTTGGCTTTACCTGCCATACTTCAGGTCGTTGTCCTGGCAGCAGCATAAAACTTCATGGGCTTATCCCTTGCTCTCAAGGAATTGCCACACTTGGGCTTGCGCAAGGGGTGATGCCCATGGCATTTGAACCTAGACCACCTGCCCAGCGGCCTAGGTCCCATCCTACTGCACCAAACCCTTCAGGGCTGCATGCAATCCAGATGAAACTTAATAATATTATCTTTTTTCACTTTAATTTAGTTCTAACCTTATAGACATGGTTTCTTTAGTAGAGCATATGTTATGAATTAGATTTTTCAACGTGTATACTGGTTTTCCAAAAGCTTCAAAGATCAATGACCCACAGTATACCAAAATTTCATGTCTAAAAAAATCATTTTTACATGACAGTAGCAAATATATATCTAGCCCGACAGCCCTATAAACATGAGGCAACTGCATGTTAAACTCATGACCAAACCAGACTCTTTGCTGATTAGGCCATATCTATCTCAGATGTAACAAGAAAGAAATAAAACTAACCACTGAAACAATTCAGAATCGACCAACTTGGTCCAAGCCATGACCTCACCAAGCAACTAACCTTAGTTTGCATTCACATCCAACTTGTTCTGTTCACCAACACAAAAGTAAAACCTTGATGAGACTCCAAAGGAGTATCAGGAGTCAACTTGATCCACCCAGTGAAAGCGTCCACAGACCAAGTAATATGCTTCATTTGATAGGGGTTTTTTCGTCATTCAAGGCTGCAAAAATGATGAATGGTCTCCTCAGAAATTGATAGCATTCCAGTAATTAAAAAAAATCATCTTAATGTTATAAATTTGAATTTTCATGAATTCAAACTTACAATCAGAGAAATGATTCTGATTCTCTCTCTCTCTCTCTCTCTCTCTCTCTCTCTCTCTCTCTCATAGATATCAGTCAGCTTTCCCCATATCCAAAAATTTAGAGCCTTTGACTTTTTAAGATTGCCTTCCATCTCAGATACAGAGTCTGTCTGAAGACTCTGAACTCCTCCAATCTCTCTCTTTCTCTCTCTCACGTCTAGTTCTGCTTTTGAGATCGGTTTTTATCTCCTCTTCATCTCCTAGAGCCAATTGCCGCATCGCCAATTCGTTAAAAGGTATTTAGATGCTGATTCATTCGTTTACATCATCTTATCTGACATACTATGCTTATCTCTTGGGGTACTTCTGTTTGTAGATTTCTTTTAGTTCCCTTCAATTTGTTGGGATACTTTTGTTAAGATGGGATTTTGCTATTTGAGAAAAAGAATGTTGGGGATGCGGCTTTTGGTTTGTGATTTCGGTGATCTCATCATGAAATTTGTGTTTTGCGTTTGGAATATCATGATGTTGGTGTTAACTAGATTCCTAATATGCTGTTTGGTTCTGAACTCTTTTGAGAAATTCCTTTGTCATTTATATGTGGGGTTATGGGTTGGCGACCATTTTGTACTGGGGAAAGGGGGCTCTGCTTCTCCCAGATGCTGGGTTTTCACGCATTTCTTGTTCTAGGGGCGGAGGATGTGTCCGCCGATTTTTAGCTGTCACTTTTGCTTCTTGTAATGTAGGGTTTTCCCCTGATAGAGTTCGTCGCACTGGGATTGTGCTTTACCCTGCTGCACTGGCTGTGGACTCAGTCCAGTCGACCCAATTATGCTGGATTTCGGTGAGCAAAATTCGGTGTCAGACTTTATTACAGTTGTGTTCTGTCAACTAGTTGAAATGATCAACCAATCGTCCCTTACAGGTCGAGTTAACAAATTTTCATTTCAGACTTTCTGTCATGTGAGAAAACGATACATGGTTTTGGAACTCTGCTCTGGGATCTAATCTTGAAGAACTCCTGCATAATTTTCCCGGGCTCAGAGATTTACAGTTTTTTGGTGAAAGTGAACCAAAACTTCTGATAGGATAGATAGGCAAGGATTAATAATTATGTCTTATTTAAATAATGGGACTCGTGAGCATGTGCATTCTTTTCTTTATATACTTAAATGGTTTCCTTCCCCCAGAATATGCATAACATCAAATTTGACGTTAATTTTTTATGTAATGAAGTCAAAGTTTTACGTTGTGCGAGGTTTGTTATTTTTGGGTTTGAAATAATCAAATTAGATATTTGCGGTTTCATCTTCATGTTGTTTTCTGCATCTAGAAGCTTTCCACTGAATCTCCAAAAGAGGATAGGAGCATCACTAGAATGCTTGAATAGAAAAGCTTCTTACCTTTTCAAGGATGTGCATATATACCGACATGTCATTATCTGCAATAAAGATAGAATCAGTAGTGCCTTGCAGGTATGTCCTTTATGTTATCGAAATTGATTTAGCAATGTTGGCAACCGCACAGGATGTGTATGATGAAATCTTTTCAAATATGTTGATTATAGTTGGAAAAGGAAAAGGAATGAATAATGATTTGACCAGGGGATGGTTCTATTGCTGTTTTCTTGTATATCTTGCTAATATGAATGAAACTGCATATATTGCAGCTTGTGTCCCTTCATTTGGCCTCTTTAGTCTTTACTCAAGTCAAAAGAAACGATTCTTCTGGAGCCCAAGTGCTTTATTTCTTAAAGCCCCATAATATGAAGTAATTATGTTTTGGGTGATCATGCACACCTAGTTCACATTTAGCTGGCACACCTGTGCAACATATTTTCTTTTTTGAAGTTGATGACAACATACATTTATGAGCTTCCAGCATCACACCTTTTAAAATTTATGCTTCCAACATACAAAATATATTATTGATTCACCACAAAGATTTGAAATTGCTACATGTCCACAAGCTAGGGATCAAAAAGCCAATCCACTGTGACATTTCTTTGTGGTGAATCAATAATATATTAAAAGTGGAAATATTTTTCTCAGCAATTTATGCCACTGAAATTTCAAACTAGTGCATTAGCTGATGGAGTGGAAAACACAACGATAAGAATGCTTTCTTCTTCTTCTTCTTCCCTCTTGTTGTTTTGTTTGGGTTGGGTTCAGGGGAGATACAGTTGGAAAAGGGCTATCTTATGTTATTGGCAACTTCAAGTTTGCAGTGACTTTTATTGTATGGACCACATGCAGAAGAATGATCCGAAGGGTTGATTTTTTGGTACTCTGTTTTTCTTGTGTTTTGGATCTTTTTTTTTTTTTTTTGAGGACATGGTTAGTATGGGTCATTTTTATTTGTTTGTTGAGAATTTAAAACCCTTTTCTGGGTAGTCAAGACAAAATTTAATCATCAAAAATCCAAGATGATGTTGATTCTTTGGTGTCAATCGGGTCAAATGATTACCCTTTCCAAATATAGTCTTACTTTAGATGTTCTGAATGTTTGAGATTTGATCAACATGCTATTTTCACTCTTAATTCATTTTAGAAGTGCATTTTTTTAATAACATTACCTTTTCATATAATCTTATTAAACCAGTAATTAGCAAACATACCTTTGGATGGAAATCTGTGTCTGTGGAAATAAGATTGCAGCCCGAACTGTGTTTTATTTCTTAGGCTCTTTGGGAACCTGTGTTGGTGGGAGTTATAGGAGTCGGGGGAAGTACAACTACTGGATTTGAAGGGAAATGGATTTCAAAGGAGTTGTGGATTCTCTCTTTTGTTTGGAAGCATAAACAACTCCTTCAAGGATTCAGACTTTCAACTACCCATGATTCCTCACCTTGTTTGGGAACCTGTAACATGGTATTTAAGTAGCAAAGAATGTAGATAAAAGATATATCATATATAATTGCATAATTGACATTTAAAGTTTTTTGACAAACAAGTAATATTTAAATCATTGGCTTGTGTGGAAAACAAATTTACATATAATATGGATTACAATTGGATTGAATCTCATGCACACAAAAATTAGGTATACCTTTAAAGCTACTAAGTTTTACCCAATAATTGATGCATTCAGTTTTAATAAAAGTAAACTAATTGAAAAATGCAAACTAAAAACATAAGTGCCATTAAAAAATGAAACAGGAGATTGCTTATCATTTCAATCAACTATCAAATTTGTTAGCCCCACCCAAGTATCAACCTCAAGCTTCATATTAATAATGGCAAAAATATCTACATCTACAAGCTATTGATGAATTGGATTAGATCTGAATCCAACCATATATTTGATTCCAAACAGTGATTTTAATCCAAAACACTTTGAATATGTAAATCTAAATCGATATCAGAAACAAAGTTTAGGTTAAAACCAAAGATTTAAACAAATCCAATCCATTTTTTACCCTATTATTAAGAGCCCAAAGAATTTATATATGTATCAGATATCCAATTGAATATGTGTCCATTCAGTTATATTTGACAAAGAAAAATATATCAGATTGATTTCAACCTAAATATGGATTTTATATAGAGATTCTAGGTCCAGATATGGCTCCAAATCCAAACAGGATGAATCAATGTTATAGAGTCAATATTGTTTCTGATCTAAATCCAATGTCTGACCATTGTGTGGGATTTGGGTTATCTAGATCCAAATGAATATGAAATGACTAACATGAGAGAGAGAGAGGTGAATGTCTTTCGGTAACTACTCACCGGAGGTGAACGTCTTTTGGTAATTACCCACCAGAATCTCTTCAAAGTAAGGAGTTGTAAATACATCCTCACTGTGAAAGTAGTTGAAAGAGGGTAAAAGTGAGGATTTGTAACGTCCTGAATCCCTGGATAAATTCATGATTCCCTTCCTTCCTTCTCCCAAACATTCTCCAATTTTTTTTGTAGTTCAACTCAAATAACGGTCTCCAACACCGTCTCATCTCCTCCAGCACCCTCCTCCCAAACACAGCCTTATTGTCAACAGTGATCTAGGAAATCACATTTCTCACCTCCTTCAATGTTTTCCACTGTCTCTCTTAGTGTTTTCTCTTAATGCCACTGCCACTACATGTCTTCATGCCTCCAATTTTTTGCCACATAGTTTTTCTGTATAATATGTTGTCTTGGAAACTTTGCTTCGCTTTCATATTCTTTCCATATTTTCTCTACCCTCTTAAGAACTTATCCAAAGTGCTACTTAAAATACAAAAGGTTTCTTGAATTAGTTTGTTAGATATACTTGGAGGCTTACATTTGCCTTGATCTTCTATATGAGATAGAGGTTTTGATTATCAATCTTAGACTTAAGTAGGATTCAGTTATTCCTGATCTCTAATCTGTCCCAAGTTACACCAAAGAGATTATGTTGGGTGGATGCTGTTGACAAGACACAAATTAAACTAAATCAGTCATCATTCCTATTTCTCGGTCAAATTGCTTAGTTTTGAGAGTTTAACTAAACGCTAACTTGATATAGAATATCCAGCTTGTTAGATCACTGTTGTTGTTTCGAACACCAAACGCTAACTTCATCCTACATGATTTTTTAAGAATTTCCATTCTTCTATTCATTGTGTAAAACTGTGCTGTCTTTTTGCAGGTCATGAGAAATGCATCATCAAAAAAATGTTTCTAGCGCAAACTTAGTTCATACTGCTCCAATGGCTCATGAACAGCAGCTAGATAGCAGCTCTATGGGTCCAGGTAGTGGGGGAAACAATCTTAACAATTCCAATCCAGCATCTAGACAGCGATTGAGGTGGACACATGAACTTCATGAACGATTTGTGGATGCAGTTTCCCAACTTGGCGGACCAGATAGTAACTCCTGATTCCCCTCTTGAAATATTGTAGCTTGATGACAAAAATG
The DNA here is from genome assembly GCF_984573655.1 of Nuphar pumila. NCBI lineage: Eukaryota > Viridiplantae > Streptophyta > Magnoliopsida > Nymphaeales > Nymphaeaceae > Nuphar > Nuphar pumila. The sequence continues at coordinate 1,028,856 of NC_143264.1, read as the reverse complement.
AAATGAAATGGGGATCTTCGAAACACGAGCTTTGATTAACAAGAGCAAGTGTCAAGAATGACACTAAAGCATAACCCTTAAAAAGGGTATAACTGGAAACAAAATAAAAATAAAAAATGTATTCTTTATTGATATGAAAAACCAATTGCTTAAGAAGCATTGGAGTAAAATACAAGAGGGGCTGCACCCCTTTATATACACAGCTGAAAGAGGACTCAATAGAGCTGTTGGGCACAGTCCAACAGCTCTATTTAGAGCTGTTGGAATGTGTCAGTCCAACAGCTCTATTAAGAGCTGTTGGACTGTGTCAGTCCAACAGCTCTATTGCTAGTCAAGTCTGGACAGGACTTGACTAGCAACAGTCATTCTAGTTCAAACTGAACTAGATGACATAAAAACAAAAAATAAAAATAAAGGAAAAAAATACAGAAAAGAAAGAAATTAAAAATGTATTTATATATATATATAATAATATAATATTATTATATATACATATATGTACAGTTTTACATTTTAACACTCCCCCTCAAACTTACGGTACAATGAGCGAAAGTTTGTCTAAGAGAAAGTGAAATCGGGGAGCAGCGAGAGGCTTTGTAAAGAAGTCTGCTAACTGATATTCTGAAGTGACATATGGCAGATCAATTATCCCGTGTAGATATTCCTCTCTGACGTAGTGACAATCCATTTCGATGTGTTTGGTGCGTTCGTGGAATGTTCTGTTACTGGCAATGTAGATCGCACTTTTGTTGTCACAACACATTTGTGAAGCCTTTGTTGCTTCAACTCCCATGTCAGCAAGCAGTCGTCGGAGCCAAACTACTTCCATGGTCGTGGTTGCCATGGCTCTGTATTCAGCTTCGGTGGATGAGAGAGATACCTTCTGCTGCTTTTTACACCTCCACGAGATTAATGATTCCCCTAAAAAGACACAAAAGCCAGTGGTTGAGTGTCTGTTATTGGGATCACCTCCCCAATCAGCATCAGTATATGCAATTAAATCAAGAGAAGAGGAGGAAGATAAGAAAAGTCCTCGTGAAAGAGAGGACTTGATGTATCTGATAATACGCATGACTGCTCCCATATGAACAGAAGTAGGAGCATGTTGAAATTGACTTGCTGTATGAACAACATGTGCTATATCTGGTCTGGTAATGGATAGATAGGAAAGTGCCCCGACAAGCTGTCTGTAAGGAGTAGGGTCTGCAAGAAGTTCTCCATCATCAATCTTCATTTTAACATTAACAACTTCTGGAGTGTCAACTTTCTTATCATCAGTAATACCAGACCTGAAAACAATATCAAAAGCAAATTTAGTCTGAGATAATAAATATCCTCTAGGAGAATAAGCAACTTCAATGCCTAAAAAATATCTCAACAAGCCCAAATCAGTCATTTCAAAATGAGATTTAAGAAGTGTTTTGATTGTTGCAACTCCCTGTTTATCGCTTCCGGTGATGATCATATCATCCACATAGAGAAGAAGCACAATGATCCCTGCATCAGAATTCTTAATAAACAAAGCAGTGTCAGTTAAACAGAATTGAAAACCAATATCAATCATAACACGACTAAACCTATCATACCAAGCTTTTGGTGCTTGTTTAAGTCCATAAAGAGCTTTTTCTAAGCGAAGGACTTTACCCTTAGGAATACTTAGACCAGGAGGGGGTTCCATATATACTTCTTCAACTAGCTTTCCATTTAAAAAAGCATTTTTGACATCCATTTGAAAAATAGACCATTTTTTGATAGAAGCTAAGGCAATTAAGGTTCGGACAGTAGTCATACGAGCCACCGGAGCAAAGGTTTCTTCATAATCAATCCCATATTCTTGGGCATAACCTTTGGCTACTAAACGGGCTTTATATCTTTCAAGAGTACCATCACTCTTGGTTTTAATTTTATAAACCCATCGACATCCTATAGTTTTCTTCCCTGGAGGAAGATCTTGAATATTCCATGTAGAAGCCTTTTCAAGTGCATCTAATTCAGCTTTCATGGCTTCTATCCATTTGATATCATTTTTTGCTTGAAAATATGTGGATGGTTCTTTCATATGAGTGAATTAATGCAATAACTGCCCTATATGTGGGTGAGAAAGACTCGTATGATACAAACTTTTCTGGAGGCCTCGAGATTCGGGATGATTGTCTAGTTGGAATGTTAGAATATTTCTCAAGTGCACATGGAGTATTAGACTCTTGTCGCCTGGAATATTGAATACTAGTATCTCTATGAACTTCTTCATTTTCAACATTAAGATCAATAATTCTGTGATCATCATCAAAGTTACAATCAAGGTCATATTCATCAGATGTTGATGTTAGATCTAGCAAAAAGGAGTACTCAGTGACGTCTTTTAATTTTCTAAAATCAAAGAAGCTCTCCTTTTCAAGAAAGGAAACATTTCTAGACACATATAGTTTATTATTTTTGAAGTCAAAACATCTATAACCTTTCTGGTTTTCAGCATATCCTAAAAAGGCACAGGGAATCGCACGAGGGGAAAGTTTATCATTTTTGTCAGTAAATATGAAACATTTGCACCCAAATATTCTTAATCTAGAGTAGTCTGGAGAAATGTTCATAAGTTTTTCAATGGGAGTGATATTTTGTAACGAAGAAGATGGCATCCTATTAATGAGATAGGTGGCAGTTAAGGCAGCTTCTGCCCAAAAGTCTTTAGGGACTTGATTTGCTATTAATAAAGTTCTAGTGGTTTCTATAATATGGCGATGTTTTCGTTCTGCCAGTCCATTTTGTTGAGGTGTATAAGGACAAGATCTTTGATGTGTGATGCCATGCAATTTAAGATAATTTTGAAAATCTGTGGATAAAAACTCTCCCCCTGAATCTGTGCGAAAAATAGTAATATCATTTTGAAACTTGTTTTTAACCATATTATGAAAAGTTTGAAAGTATGAAAATACTTCAGACTTATGTTTGAGAAAGTACATCCACGTATGTCGGGAGAAATCATCGACAAAAATAACATAGTAAACAAATCCTCCTTTAGAAATTACTGGTGCAGGACCCCAAACATCCGAGTGTATTAATTCAAGTGGTCTTGAAGAGAAAAAGGTTCTGTTCTGAAATGGTAATTTTTTCATTTTGCCGAGAATACAATCTTTACAATCAAATGATTCAGAGTTACAAAATTTCCCTAGATTTGGAAAATGTTGGATTTTGGCTATATGTGGGTGACCAAGTCTCTTATGCCACAGTTCCAACTCTATTTTTTGAATATTATAACAAAAAGCTTTCTTCGGCATTTCCAAAAAATCCATGTAATAGAGCCCTCCTTCTCTATGGCCTTCCCCAATCAGCTTACCTGACTGGCGATCCTGTACCCAACAACCATGAGAAGAAAAAGAAATATTACACCCATAATCAGAAATTTGAGATACAGATAAAAGATTTAAATTTAATTTGGGAACATGTCTAATTTCTGGAATAAAAATTTTTTTTGTTTTATAAATTTTTTCAAAATTTCCTATTCCTTCTATTTCAAGAGAAGTCCCATCAGCAGTAAAGACCTTTGACACACTTGTTTTATTTTTAACACATTTGGATAGACTTTGATTATTTGGGGTCATATGAAAAGATGCACCAGAGTCAAGAAGCCAAGAAATTTTACCTAAATCAGAAAAAGATGAGGCTGCTGCGCCGGTTGAAGCTTCAGATGAGGAAGAGGCACCTTTGATGAGAGGCTGAAGAATCTCCATTAGTTGGGCCAGGGAAACTGGTGCATCCTGATCTTTAGGCTCCGATCCAGCAATTGCAGCTCTTTTTTCTCTCAGTTCCTTAAGTTTGGGACATTGTGGCCTGTAGTGTCCCGGTTCATGACAGTGATGACAAATAACTTTCTTCTTATCATAGTCACCATTTTGTCGGTTAAAGTGAGGAGGCCTATATGATCGAACATGATTCCCTGGTCTAGACACGGCTAAAACGGAATCATCTTCAATTTTTAAAGAACCTTTCCGGAGACGATTTTCTTCCATTGTTAACTCTTCAATAGTTTCAACAATAGAAGGAATTTTTCCCCTGTGAAGTAGGGCCGATTTAGTGGTTTCAAATTCCGGCCTTAATCCAGTGATAAACTGGTAAAAATGTTCAGCATCGAGTTGTTTCTGACGAAGCTCGATGTCTTCGGCACAATGCCACTTTGGTTCTAAAAGGGAAAGTTCTTCCCAAAGTTCGGACAACCCATTGTAATATTCACGAATAGTTTTGTCTCCTTGTGTCATCATTCGAACTTTTTCTTGGAGGTTGCACACGTGTGCAATATCTTTAAGGGAATACATATTCTTAAGGTATTCCCATGCCTTATCGGCATGATCAAATTTGGCAAGACTTGAGCATTTTTTAATGTCAACGCTATTGATAAGCCATGACATTATCTTCGCATGAGATATTCTCCATTCTTTCCATTTCTTCTCGTATGAGGCAATAGCCTTGATTTTCTCTTCTTCCGATAGAGGGACCTCTTTATCTCCCTCCTTTTTAGTAAGAGATAGCTTAGGTTCCGAATCGGAACCATCCACAATCCCCCATAAGCCTTTTCCCCATATATGGTGCTTCATGATTGAAGCCCATGTTACATAGTTCGTATCGCTTAGTTTCATAGGCATGATGGTGACTTTATCATTGTCATCCATCGATTACAAGGAGAGAAAGAATAGGGATAGAAGAGAAACAAGAAGAAAAATGAGAAAGAAAGAAAAAAAAAAAAAAACAATACAACAAGATGTGAAATCTTCTCCAATGAAGTGATAAAACACTTCTCTTCAAGTGGCGAACACTTTTGCAAACGGGCACGGAAACCGAGGCAGCTTTTCCTCAAGATTTAGTACTTCCGCGGCTCTGATACCATGAAATGAAATGGGGATCTTCGAAACACGAGCTTTGATTAACAAGAGCAAGTGTCAAGAATGACACTAAAGCATAACCCTTAAAAAGGGTATAACTGGAAACAAAATAAAAATAAAAAATGTATTCTTTATTGATATGAAAAACCAATTGCTTAAGAAGCATTGGAGTAAAATACAAGAGGGGCTGCACCCCTTTATATACACAGCTGAAAGAGGACTCAATAGAGCTGTTGGGCACAGTCCAACAGCTCTATTTAGAGCTGTTGGAATGTGTCAGTCCAACAGCTCTATTGCTAGTCAAGTCTGGACAGGACTTGACTAGCAACAGTCATTCTAGTTCAAACTGAACTAGATGACATAAAAACAAAAAATAAAAATAAAGGAAAAAAATACAGAAAAGAAAGAAATTAAAAATGTATTTATATATATATATAATAATATAATATTATTATATATACATATATGTACAGTTTTACATTTTAACAAAAAATATGCTCTGCATTTTTCCTGAGGTAGTCTAAACACGAAATGGAGAATAATCAAAATGAGACTTGTAATTTTGGAGACCAGTTTTACATTCTTAGCTTTTTAATGTGACCACTGTACATTTATTTTTATTTTTTAAATATTTTTTTTTAGCATTAAAGATAGTAGCCACATATGGTAGGAGATCTTTTGGCACTAAACTTTATCGATCCCTGATCTAGCAACCATGTGATCACCCAAAGTGATCATGCAATGTATTAAATATTGTGTAATGGCTTCTCACTTCATGCCCTCTCAACAGCAATTTGATTGCTTTTGGTGGTGGGGTGCATCTTTTTCTTTTTCATTTATAACTTTCTTCAAGGGTTTAGGATGGGTCCTCTTTAAGTTTAAAAAATTCATGGTTCTGAAAATTATGATGTGCTTATTATATATATGATAGATCTGATCTTCAAAGCTGGTAAATATTTAAATTTCATTTGTTTACAAATTCAAAAGTTTTGCCTTCTCTTTTCAGGAGCAACTCCTAAAGGTGTACTAAGAGTTATGGGAGTTCCAGGATTGACCATATATCATGTCAAGAGCCATTTACAGGTATTACCCTGTTGCACTAACCACAAACAGCTTTCAGAAATTAGCTCCTTTTTCTTTTCCCTTCTTTTATGGCTTCAAATAACATTGTCATGGTAAATCCAGAAATATCGGTTAGCAAAATACCTTCCCGAGTCTTCATCTGAAGGTAAACAAATCTGAATGTAAACATGGCATTTTAATGGCATTCTTATAATTTATTTTTCCAAAAAAAAAAATCCTGATAACTTGCCATCTGAGAAGAAATTAATTATCTTCTGACGCTTGTGAATTTGTGCAGGAACAAAAACTGACAAGAAAGACTCGAGTGACATGTTTCCTAGCTTGGATGCTGCAGCGTAAGTATCACACTTGATAAATGCTTGTTGATGAAAAGCTTTGTCTCTGAACAATCGAACATTACATAGTTTTCTGCATTCAGAAGTGTATATGGTTTTCTGCAATTGTATAGAATAGCATGATGTGGTCTGCATTTCCATAATTACATGAAGTCAATGGCCTTCTCTTTTTGCCTAAAATGTAGTTTATATGCACTCACGCTTATTCTGCAGTTATGCGCTTGTCCAATTTAAAGTGGTCATCTATACAAAAATGCATATTTCTCTGTTCATTTTCTAACTTATTTTCTGGTTTCATTTTTATATTTGTTTATCTGGCATTGTTGAACTCTTAAATGTCTCCAGAAGAATTGAGATTTATTTGAAATTAATAATGGATGGCTTCCTAATTGTATGAAGTTCATGTAATCCATTGTTGTCACTAGTGTAAAGGTCAAAGTTCAAGAACATCATATTTCACATAGTTGGTGGAGCACCAAAGCTTAGTCATGTGTAGTATAAATGTTTTCCTTTGAGGTGGCAAAAATGTTGGACTTCATGAACATGCTTTCCACTGAGGCAAATATAACTTTTTAAAAGGCTCACTGTTGACATAATTGCATGTTGGTCTCGATTATGACTTGTTAATGAAAATGGATGCCTTTTTCTTTTTCCCTTTTTTCCAATCATGATATGGTCAACAGATGAACTACACAAGTTATAAAAGCAATAGGGCAGATTCATGTGTTGCTAGCCACTGAGTATTGCACAATTTATTTCTTTGAATAGCAAATTTTAACCCTTAAAAGGAAGTTCGTTGGAAAGAATTTTTTTGCTTATAGTATTTTTTTTTCGAATGTAGTGGAATGCAAATTACAGAGGCTTTGAGGTTGCAAATGGAGGTTCAAAAGAGATTGCATGAGCAGCTAGAGGCAAGCTATCTCTCTTATATATTTTTCAGCTTACAGTATTTTTCCTTTTTTTCTTTTATTTTTTTGTTTCCTAACTTTTAGAGTTTCAACGTTCTATAGAGGTATGCTTTTGTGTTGGCCCTATGCTTCTTTTGGGTATGAAAATGATGCAATTTGTATGTTTTCTTTCTGATTTGTTTTGTTAATTTTATAATATATTTATTTCTTTTTTTAAAGTTCCCATAATCTCCAAGCTACTATTTGTTCTTTCATGCCGAAATAGTCCTTTGCGTAGTCTCTCTGGCACTTTGGGGTAGGGGTGTGGATTTTTTAATTCCCCAAGTTGGCATCGATTATGGTGAATCAGCATGACCTATATCTGTTCCAAATAGCAAGTGTATCTGTGTATGCACTAGTACATGTTCTGTTTGACACAACCTGACTGCTGAGTCCTGTAAGTTTCCATTGTATCAAAGTTACTATTTTGTTCTCTTATGGAGAAATAGTCCGCTCTCTGGTGCTTCAGGACAAGCACGTGCATTTGTTATTCCCCATGTTGTCCCTTGACTATGGTGAATCAACCTGACCCATGTCAGCCCCAAGTAGGAAGTGCATGCCCTAATATATGTTTTGTTTGACTTAGTTGGACTGTGCTGTCCTATTACTGGTTATATATGTTTATATTTGGCTTGTACCTAATCTACCTGCTCAAGCCAAGCGTTCCGATCCTGAGTGAACCAGGTTTCAGGGTCATCCAAGGACTAAAATCACAATTGACAATACTTAGTTTTTGAGGCTTAGCTGAACCATGAATAATGCCGACACTCTAAAGCCTTCAATGGATAGCAGGTTAACTTTGGTTTTGTAATAAATCAAAGTGCTATTGTTATATTTCTTTTGTTGGAATCTAGGATCTTGTCCTTGCTTAATGATTCTGGTTGAATTTGTGCTTGTAAGGTTTCCTTTTTGCATGCATGAAATGTGCAGGTGCAAAGGCAGTTACAGCTACGTATTGAAGCTCAAGGAAAGTATCTACAGAAGATCATAGAAGAACAGCAACGCCTGACTGGTGTGCTCAATGGTGATATTTCTGCTGCTGGAATTGTGTCAGCAACAGGTGATCACTCACCCGAGCCAGACGACAAAACTGACCCCTCGACTCCGGTTGCAACATCAGAGGCACCACCATTACAAGACAAAGCCACCAATGACTCCACAAAAGAACTGACAAACTGCACTACCAAGAGTCTTTCTAGAGATGAATCCTTCTCCTCACGCCATGAACCCCCTACTCCAGATTCCGGCTGCCATGTCAATTCCTCGGTGGATAGCCCAAATGGTGAGAGGCCGGTTAAGAAGCAGTGGGTTGTGATGCCTCAGTCTGGAAATGGAAACGCAGAGCAGAAGCATTTGCAGTTAGCCAACACACAGGAGAGCATGGGTGTGAAGCTAGAGATGATGCTCTCCCACCCTATACTGGAATCAAGCGCTGGGTTGATTTTCCGGCAGCAGGAAACGATGAGTCAGATCTATCCAGCTGGTGGCATGGCCGGGAATTTTGATTCCTTTGCGTCACTTTGTGACGGATATGCATTTGAGAACATGTCTGGCGGCAATGGCGTGTAGAAGGGCACAGTTCAATTTTCATGTTCTTTTCAATAGATATACAAGGTGAAGGTTTCTGGTTCTTGTTAGGCGTTACATGCAACTTTAGCTCACTTTTTTTTTTCTTTTGTAGTAATATTATGGAATAACTTTTGTCGTCCGGTATAATGAATATTTGCATGTCACTTACAGTATTTGCTATCTAAAAGTGCTTTCTGTTGGATGGAAGACTGATGGCTGTCGTGATCTTTTTGGCCCACTTGTGTATTACAGTTTTAAGAAAAATGAGTTTTTTTGAGAGGAATATTCGTGAAATTTAAAAAAGTCTTAAGAAAACAGAGTTGTACCATTATTCTTTTACCTACGTTGAAAAATGGCTGATTAGCAGTCATGACTCGTTGACAGCGCATGCGTGTTCTCTTCATACTTTGTCAGCAAGTTGGGCTAGGAGCCTAGGAAGACGGCCAACTCACGAATGCAAGGATACCCCTCTAGGAACATGCCATTCCAAAACCATGTTAAGGGTACGTATGCTTGGCTGTGTTTTCGAAAAGTAAAAATGCTGTTCAAGAGAGATTCGCATTCAAAATTTCATGAGATTTTAAATTTTATTTTTGGGTTCTTTGCCGACTCACATTTTATGAAATGGGTTATGGTCTGATCGGATACCCCGATACAAACCCGACCCATTGACAACCTTACATGCACGCACTCTCTCTCTCTCACACAGATACATAAGCACGTACAGACATCAGATCGATCTATCTAGAAAGAAATAAGCTCATGGTTGTTTTCTATTTCCTAATGATGGGGGAACCTGTCAGGGTGTCAGACTGCTCCTGGTGGGTTTGTACCCTCTGCTCGGCATCAAAATCTAAAGTATTGACCTTCTTGTGCTGGAAAGGTGTTTCCTTTGGTTTTACTGCGCAATGGAAAACTGATCATGGGATGCGTCGGAGAGCATGGACAATCACACGTTACCTTAACCATGTGAAACGGGTCCGCAGTGAGCAAAAAACCCGTGACGCTTAATCCAAATTACAAAACGACCAGCATGGCCAGTAGGGTGGTTGTGAAGGTGTTGAGATGAAGGTACCGGATCAAACTCCAGTGGTGCACCGGTGTGTCACTGGGCCGGGTAGCCCGCGCGCTGTTGGGTACCCAGTTTGGGTCGGGCTTAGGTTGGGTATAAAGGGCCCAACCTAAGCCCGAATGTAATCTATTTGGGCCGGGCTTAGGTTGGGTATAAAGGGCCCAACCTAAGCCCGAATGTAATCTATTCGGGCCGGGCTCGGGTCTCAATATATTTCGGGCCAGCCTGATGTCCACCCCTAGTTGCATCCGTAGCATTCGAAGGTAGGTCATGTAAGGCAGGGTGGTTGTGGGCCTCACCCAGGGTTTGCCTTACTGTGGGGTGGGTCCATTAAGTGGCCTAGTTCTCGGCGAGGGTTCTTTGTCATAAAAAAAAATACAAAATGAACATTCTGCTTCTGAATTCTTAGGAACCAAAAGAATGTCCTTGTAAAATTTTCAGAAAGTTAAGCCCTAGTGATTCTTCTGAAAGACATAATGCCAAACACAGTATGTATTGCACGTCCTTTTTTTCATGAGAAACTGGAAAACCACCTCAGGGAGCAGAGACCTAGTCAAGCTGGCTATGTCTATCATACTTACGGCCACTTTCCTGGTGGTGTAAACCCGTGGCACACCGGTCGCCCCCCAGAGAGTCGCCTTGCTTTGGCATGAGCATAAATCATAATGCCCTTGCTTCTTATTTGCAAGGGGCTGACGCCCATGGGAATGGAACCCTGACCACCCGTCTAGTGGACAAGACCCCCTCCCACCACGCCAAACCCTTGGGCTACGTAGCGCAAGACTCACAGCAACAAAAGCCGGTTGCAAAAGCAATGCAGTAAGCATATGATCTGCACCATTGGTTTAAAATTTTGAAGGTCCAGAATAATCATTTCTTGTGGTTGGCATGTTTCAGCATAAATTTAAACCCAAAGATGAAGCGACTCAGCTGATACCTTTCTCAGAAAGATCACGTCTTGCAATGAATTTCTTTCTTATAATATATAAAAAAGGTTGTCGTATGTTCACTGGCCTAAGAAAAATTATTTTTCAAATGATTTAGAGTGGGTCTAAAATCTTGCAAGGGGTATTTTACATTCGTTTATTGGATAATCCAAGAACTACCCCTCCGGTTGGTAAAACCCTTGAGGTCCCCTCCTGTGCACCGGGAGTACACCCAGCTTCGGCCTTGTGACAAGGGGTGCTACCCGTTGGTTTCCAACTTGTGACATCCCTTGCCTTTTTTACAGATTTTTTGGAGATCCAGAATGTGAATTCTGTTGGATCTTTCTAAATACTAGAAACTTGAGCGCCAGTGAGAATTCTTGAAAATGAGAACTCACCATAATTCTGAAATGCATCCCAATGGGCAAGAGATTCAAAGATTTGTGAGACTACGAGCTACTTTATGTACTAGTTATGTTGGAAAACTTCATAAAAATGACTGTATCCCTTATCTACAGCGGTATCCATGTGACAATATAAGATACATTATTGTGAAAAATCAGAATAATCCTGCACCTAGAAGATGACTTGCATTGTCAGCTGCAATGTACACAGATTGTAGGAACTAACATCAGTGTACAGGATAGTTTGGGGAAGAACTGGCATGTATTTGTACATGGCAGCCAGCTTCATGTAGCCTTATTTTTGAAACACAACAAGGCAGTCAAGTATTCATGTTTCTTAAATTGATGGCAGCCAAGTACGCAACCTGCAAAAACCTGGGCAGCCATTCGTGTTTCACAGTTTGCAAATCTTTTGCAAGATCATGATTGGGGGTATACAATGAAGTCATAAACCTCCTTTTCTCTTGGATGGGAACCCGTTTTGTTTCACTGGTAAACATGCCCTGCATGAAAATGATCAGTCCATGTTGCCGGTGCAGTGCACCACATGGTTTTCTGCAGGAAAGGCCATGCGTGGGCTTTTCTCGAGTCGCAGGCTCTTTACCATGGGAGTTCCCTTTCCCATGGCTGAAACAAATGGGCTCTTAAGAATATACCAACCAAGTTATTATTTGTTCATGAAGATCAACTCACCCATCATCCAGGTCTAGCAAGGAATGCATGGTTAACTTTCATCCTCTTTTCAACATCCCAAAAAAGAATAATTGAGACACAAACTCTTAACACTTAGTGTGCCAACCAGAGAGGTTTATATGAATCAATATGGTCCTGTTGAAGGGTTCATCTGTATTCAGTTTATCCTAAAAGTTATCACACCACCACCATGTCTTTGTGGGGAAATCATTAACAAACTATACACTCTCAATGAGGTAAACTTCTGGCGTAAAGTCAAGGTAACCGCCTTCCCCATAACTGAATTTCAGTCTCCATCTTCCTGTATTTTTCTCGCAGTTTGGTTGGCAACTATCACCTTCTAGCAAGAGATGAACATGGCCATCAACTGAACTGAAGTATGATCTGATATACCTGTCATTATTGGAATGGTGTGGGATCTTTGCCATCTCCATGACGAATCAAGATACTCATTTGATGATAATGTGCTCAGTCATCTTCATCTTCAGCATCAATACCGATCCACTGAGTGAATGCAAAGAGGAACTCCTTAAACGTCACCATGCCATTTCGATCCCAGTCCATCTCTTCTGCAATAAAAAAAAAAAGCAGCCATATGGATCTAAACAAAAAAATACAAACTTAAAAATTCACAGGGAAAAGTTTTATAAATTTGGAACAGAACTAGATATTCCAGTTACACAACTCAGGACTGTTATCAGGTACTGAAGCTCCTATAAAACTCAAGCCAAGTCATCCAAGCTAAGATGAATAACATGGAGTGATCAGACCGAGTTGCTCAAATACCAAGCTGGAGCGGTCTTCAAATATTGTTTCAAATACACTCAACTAACAGACAAAAAAAAATTAAATGGAAACACCAAACATCACGTACCAATGGTACATGTAAACTGAAATTTCTAGAATCAGAAGCGTAAGGTTTATTTAGAGTGCAGCTTTCAGCATAAATCTACGAAACAAAAGATAGGCAGGATGCTCTTAATAAGATGGTTGTTCTTGAAACACAGGCTCCAGAATTCAAATGATCAAGCTTATATTATTTCCACAAACTGTAGCTTGACACAGTTGATTTGGTGATTCTAATGGCTGGGATAAAACCAGATAGCATATGATGGCCAAATCATGTGATTTCTAGTCTTGAGCAAATGACCCCGATGCTTAGTGAAGGTTGTTCGGCCATTTGAAACTTAAAATACTTAAAATTTTACAGGCTGGCACTTTTATTATGAGAGAGAGAGAGAACCAAATCTCTTCATGGCAATGCGCCCAGATGAACGTTCACCAGCAGTAGTTTCATTGATGGCTTGTATCATCTCATTCTTGCTAACATAACCATCCTTGTTCTTATCCAAGAATACAAATGCATCTACTAATGTATCAAATGTTGCCTCGAGGTGTGGTAATCCCATCCGTGATAGCTGATATTTTTAGTCAAAGATAACAGCTTTCTAGTTTTTCATTAGCATTGGAAATCTATACAAGAATCAGAATTTGGAAAAATGAAAAACAGCACCATAGATTCAAGGGATTAGATATAAGCCAAGGAAAACAGCAAACAACAGGTCCAGAATTGAGCCATCTTTCAATATGAATGGAGAGCTATGTCACATGGGTGCGGGTGCGGATGCGGGGTGCGGCAAAAATATAAAAAATTATATATATATATATATATATAAAGTCCAAAAGTTGAACATAAATGATCCTGGGTGCGTTGACCGCACCGGGTGCCGCACCCGCGTCGCGTCTCGTCGACGTGGGTGCGGCACCTAGTTGGCCGAGTCCCTGTGACATAGATGGAGAGAAATTCTAGTTTAAGTATCTTATATAATATCATCATAAATCCTGTTAGAAAGGAAAAAACATAGCTTTTCTTTCTGGAATTTAACATAGGTAAATCATAATCTTGCAAATAAATCCATTAGACTTATAGCAGCTGGAAGATCTACTATGGAAGCTATACATCTTCTTAGACAACTTATTGAGAGAAATAGAGAGAGGAACAAAGATTTGCATATGGTTTTTATTGATTTGGAGAAGGCTTACGATAGAGTACCTAGGGACGTTCTCTGGTGGACAATGATGAAGAAAGATGTTTCTCTCAAGTACATTAGTATAATTAAAGATATGTATGAAGGAGTAGTAACCAATGTCCGCACTTGTGGAGGGGTGACAACCAATTTTCCTATAACAGTTGGGTTACATCAAGGATCTGCTTTAAGCCCTTTCCTATTTGCTATAGTGATGGATGAGCTTACGAGATCAATTCAAGAAAATGTGTTGTGGTGTATGTTGTTTGCTGATGATATTGTTTTGATTGATGAGTCTAGAGCTGGGGTTAATGCTAAGTTAGAATTATGGAGACAGACATTGGAAGTAAGAGGTTTTAAGTTGAGTAAGAGTAAGACAGAATACATGGAATGTCGATTTAGTAAGCAATGAGATAGAGATGGGAGTGTAGTGAAGCTTGGTGAGCAAGAAATACCGGTGGATGATTCTTTCAAATATTTGGGATCTATCATTCAAAAGTATGGAGAAATTGATGGAGATGTAAATCATAGGATAAAGGTTGGGTGGATGAAATGGAAGAGTGCAACTGGAGTGTTGTGCGATCGTAGAATGCCATTGCGGTTGAAGGGAAAGTTTTATAGGACGACTATTAGGCCCGCTTTACTATATGGTACTGAATGTTGGGCTGCCAAGAGACATCATATTCAAAAAATGAGTGTAGCTGAGATGCGTATGCTGAGATGGATGTGTGGAAATACAATAAAAGATAAGATTCGGAACAAGGAGATACGTAAGAAGGTAGGCGTTGCACCCATTGAAAATAAGATGAGAGAGAATCGTTTACGGTGGTTTGGACATATTCGACGAAGGCCTAATGATGCTCCAGTTAGAAGGATGGAGAAATGGGAAAATATATTAGTTAAAAGAGGTCGGCGTAGGCCTAGGAAGACATGGATGGAGGTGATAGGAAAGGATATGAATGCTTTGAACCTCACCGAGGACATGGCATTGGATAGAAATGAATGGAGGCGAAGGATTCATGTGGAAGACCCAGAATGATTTTCTTTGTTGGTTCATATCGCCGACCCCAATTGTTTTGGGATGAAGGCGTAGTTGTTGTTGTTTGTTGTTGTAGACTTATAGCAGCTGAGAAGCCTTCTATTTATGCTCTCTTAATTTTTGGTTGCACAGAATATGCATTTTTCAATAAGAAAGGAAAAAATCATACTTAGGCCATCTCTCATAAAATTAAATTAGTTAAAAAAATACAAAAGAACTGCACTCAAATAAATAAAAAAAAGTTTATTGTGTAGACACAAGCAGCATGTCATGTTTAGTAGTTGGATTGGTATCAAACCAATCAAAGTAAAGCAAATAAAACAACAAATGGACATTCAATAGAACACCTACTTGACAAGTGGGTGTGTGCATTAATCTTAATAGCAACTTGTTTTACGCGTAAAATGCTTGAGAACATTGATGTTCTTGTAATCTGCCAAGGGATAGTTTACCCTTTCAATCTGGTCCTACATTGCAAGGATACTCATTTTTTACACCTATTCCATATCCCCTTCTATAGTACTCTCAATGGAGAACTCCATAAAAATTGACACGTCCCTGTATCTACAGCCATATCCATGTGATATGGATCTGGTCTAGAAGCTAACAGACAAAAGACTGGATGCACTTTGAAGCACTATCAATCACTGTGGCGACATTTAACAACACATGGACAATGGAAACAATGCAAGATCTTCAAGCAAACTAAAAGATATCAAAGGAATACTTAATGGGTCAATATTTCTTTCCTGAGTATGTCAATATATGCTTGATACAGCAATTGTCATGCTCAAACATAAAGTTCTTCCATCACCTCCTCCAGCATGTGTTTGCACAGATATATCCAGGTCAGACACATACATGGACAAAGCAGCAAACAACAATAAGAATAAAGAAAAGAATGATAAAACACTTTCTGAAGGATACAGAAGGATTTGTTGGAGGCTCCTTTAGAAGATATACAAGGCAAAGAAGGACGATGAACTCATTGAATTTCATACCCCTGCTCTCGTTCATATCACATGCCTCAAAGAGACCATTTATTTCCTCCTCAGTTGCAGAAATTTGGAGTTTCTCAAAGCAGTGATTCAGCTCTTGTGGGTCTATTGTACCATTTTCATCTTCATCTGCAATGGATACACTATGAGTTGCCATAAATCAATAAGAACTTATGAATTCTGAATTTGGACCAAAAGTGCCAGTCTATCACTCTGAAAAGCTGAATTGCAAAGGAAGCTGATGTTTTCTAGAGGGATGCATTTCTTTTTCTCAAGTTTAAATATGTTTCTTCGATTCTAAATATTCAATTAGTCACATGATAGTGAGGACCCAACCAGGGAATGGAGATAAATCAATAAGCTCCGCATGGGAATGATGAGGATATGTCTTCACACACTATATGTCAAATGTTTCACAAAAAAGGGATGGGTCGTGACAAGTACCCGTGATCTACAAATCAAAACACCTAAACAATCATAGAAGTGCTTACCAAATTCTTCAAAGATGCTCTGAACTTTACTCAAGCTCTCATCAATTTTTGGGAACTTTAAGATTATGCTAATAAAAGATTTCATATGACTTCCTTCAGCTGCCCTCAGCTTCATTGCTTCCACAACCATTTGCTCTAGTTTTGATTCTGATAAACAATGTTCAGGATCTTCAGCCTTTCCAAGTATGCCACCCATTATAACCACTGAATGGCATACAAGCAGCAACCAAGGATATGCCTGAAAACAGAAAAAAAATATGAGCCTCAGTTGTGGATAAATGAGAAGATCCACACTTGAGAGCATTATATCTGAAGAAATAACATGTAACAAACTTGAGAGAACCTATAGGAGTAATGGCTAAATAAGAACTAAAAAAGCACACAAGTGTATGCCCTGCAAAATGGCATCAGACACGAAAAAATACCAAACAAGAAAGACCAAAATAGGACCAACAAGTAGGTGGCTACCCAGAATATAACTTGCATTTGAGCTAATAAAAGCAATGAGATCCAGCAATTTAACTAGAACATGTTTCCTCAGCTTCTTAGTCTTCCCCAGAACATTTGGTCCTTTGATGCTTAATGCTTTGAAATACAGTTCCAAACAAGAATCTCAGATCAAGTTATATCCTGTGTACAGTAGTTCCGATAGACAATAGCACCAGTCACAGCAGCTGCATCCTGGAGAATGTTTTTTGACATTCACTTGATTCTAGATGTTTTGAACTCCCCAGAGCAAAAGACTTGATAAAATATACCATGTTGGAAGAAAGCACTGCACTTCGGCCCCCTCACCCAAGAGTGACTCGCTCCGGTTTAAGTAGCACTTGCGTGGAAAGAGAGAGAAAGAGAAAGATATTCCTTTCTTTTCTTGTATCTGACTCATCGACGCAGAGGCAGTTTACAAATGAAGAACCCGGCCTAGCAAGTTGCCACAGAAATTCTCCAAAAGAATAACACACAAAAATCAAAAGTATTTCCTTAGAACTAGATCAGAAACTTCATTCTCATCCTGCCAATATCTCTTTGAGTACAACACCCGGATATCAAGGTTCCAAATTCTTAATCATAGCAACAACCAGCTAGGCCAAGCTTCTATGAATCAGGATGCTTCAAACATCCAACATCCACATATACAGAGTTAATTGGCCAACAAACCTCAGATAGTGTTTGAGAAAACTTATAATTTTGACGTTGATCTGCCAATATAATATCTAGAAATATGTCCACCGAGTTCCCAATTCAAACACGGATTAAAAACATTACAAAAAAAAAATCCAGCACCAGATGAACCACAGAGCAACGTTTACCAAAATAACAATATCCAAAGATCTAACAGCTTAGACATTGAACCCAGAACAACACTGAGCTTAGCACACAAAAAACTCAAAGTACCAGTACGTATTGAACTTATAATGGGATGTATACAGCCTCTTGCATATCTGCAAAAAGCTTCTCCCACAAAAACAAGGAACTAAAAACGTATGATCATCCATAGCCTATCAACATTCATTTGTCCTAAGTTGGGCCTTATACTGTCAATACAGATGATGTTTTAAGCTTCTCATCCATATTAGATGAATCAAAGAGTCAGATTTAAGCCTTACAACTCAAAACTCCCCGTAAAATAAAGGAAGACCACCATACAAATTCAACCAACAATGGAGAATTGCTAAGGAATAAAACAATAAAATGAAGAAGGAAAGGATACCCACATCAGATAAATGCAAGAAACAGAAAACCCACAATTGAAATACTGCAGAAATGACTAACAGATCGAATCTGAGCACTCACCCGGTCTTCTTCAATCAGCCTCCTCTAGGCACAATTATTCACACAGTACATAAGAGTCCTCCAACAGCTAAAGAGGTGCAAAGGCAGCAATGCACACACCATGCATAAAACATTAAACAGCTTTGATGATCCTTTTATGGTTTTTCATCTTTCCAATAGGAAAACCATATGGGATTTGGAATCCCAAATACCAAGATGAAGGATGTAAAGGTTTTGAAAGTAGATGGGGAATGGAAGAAAAAGGGTTTGATGGGTCCTCTGGTTCTCGGGGGTGAAGTATTTTTAGGTGGTGGGACTTCCACAATTCACTCACCACATATGAGAATCTGAAACGGATATGACTAGAAAAAGTAGGAGCCTCGTGGTTAAGCACTTTTTTTGGTTCCTTGTTCACTGCCATTAGCCTTCAGTTTTTTATCTTCAACAAATTACAGAAAAGTCTAACTGCTTATGAAATGAAAGAATCACATAAGCTTTTTAAATATGGCAAAATAACCACAGAAGGGGTGGCTATTGGAAGAGCATTACCCAATCGAGCTTAATCTGATCTTGCACTTTTTTTGGTTCCTTGTTCACTGCCATTAGCCTTCAGTTTTTTATCTTCAACAAATTACAGAAAAGTCTAACTGGTTATGAAATGAAAGAATCACATAAGCTTTTTAAATATGGCAAAATAACCACAGAAGGGGTGGCTATTGGAAGAGCATTACCCAATCGAGCTTAATCTGATCTTGCATAATCGGATCTGGATTTGGATTCAGAGTTGAAAAAATTGAATCCTGATTTGACTTTTTTCAAACCTAACATTCACATGTATTCGGATTCAGATATTAGTCAGATTTGGATTTATCCAATATTCGGATGCAAAACTTGATATTGAATCAGGGTCTAATTATTAACTGGATCCTATTTTGGCTACCGAATACACTAAACGGATTTGGATTCATGTCAGACCTGAATCCTAGCCGTTTGCATCCCTAAAGATTGCACTTGCTTTCCTGACTGTGCCCAAAATCAATAGACCAGCCTCACCGTGTATACTGTTCATCATTGAGTTGAATGGCTGCTGCAGACTGCAGTTGTTATACGGTGCTATGTATATTAGCATATGTCGAGTCAGTAAACAAGTTACACGTTAAAGGCCCCAAAGGGGTTTGGCGTAGTGGGATGCGACCTAGGCCGCTAGGTAGGCAGTCTAGGTTCAAATCCCATGGGCTTCATTCCTTGCGCAAGCCAATGTGTGGCGACTCTCTAGATGCAAGTGGTAAGCCCATGGAGTTTTATGCTGCCAGGACGCGTGTCTAGGTCTCTGATTCTGGGGGCAGTTTCTCTGTATAAATATAAAAAAAAGTAACACGTTGAAATGATGGACAGACCTTGCTTTTTTTTTTAAAGAGCAAATAATAGGCTTCATGTAATTCCAGTCATTGTGTGAAATACTATTTCTTTGCAGTTAATTTGTTAACTTGAGATGGATCCTACATGGCGGTATAAGTCCTACATGATTAAATTGGTTGTATGCATTTCGTGACTTTGAAGTTGGAGTTCACGTTGTGATCATGTCTCAGTGCTCTTCATGTTTAGCTAGCCTTCTGGCCAAAAAACCGGAACTATAAGAGGCTATCTGAATGTGTATCATATCAAATCTCTACAGCAGAGGGATATCTCAGCTACAAGGGTTTTTGCTAGGAACAGTACTGATATTCGGGTTCATTCCTTTACAGACTCTTTGGTTGGGACTTCAACCATCAAAAAGTTGCCAGATGCTCGTTCTATCTGTTTTACATTGCATCCTTTGCAGATTTGAAGGGGACTCTGCATATGTACATACGGTGTCAAGGGTAGTATGCTCCTTTCTTTGTGTGTGCAGCAGGCATATCAATTGTATGCTTCTACATTATGAGATGCTTTTAGCCTTGTTTTCTAAGTGGACATTTTTTAAGCTTGTTATGATTTAACTCTGAAAAAAGTGTATCATTTATGGATGAAATCATTAGAAAATCGGTTGTGCGACTCTTGCTGTAATCCAACCATGATAATCTATTTCTGTTCCCCGTCAATGATGCTTTTAATCAAAAGGCTCCATCATAGGAATGATCAGCAATCCACGTGTTGAGAAAGTTCCCGTAGGAATGATCAGCAATCCGCGTGTTCAGAAAGTTCCCGTAGGAATGATCAGCAATCCGTGTGTTCAGAAAGTTGTCACTGCAGAATTACAACAGTAAATGTGCTTTGCAGGCTAATACTCTTCTGTGTTACATAACTGCCTGCAATGCTGCAATCCAGAATATGCTCGTGCAGACATGCCTTCAAAATTGCGAGAGAACTATGACTAAACGCAGCATTATGCAATAAACTGCCCTCGAGTGCTTACCAACAAAATGCATATGGATCGTGCCTGACCTACACAATGACTGGTGATTTTCTAGCATGTTTATTTTAAATGGGTAAAATCTCAGTGCAGTGGCTTATTTTTTCCATCTTGTGATACATGTGAAAATCAATATGAAGAGCTAAGGTACTGCTCACTGGACATGTTTAAGAATAATATACACCTAGCAGTCATGGTAGCAACCAGTGTTCTAGGTTCTTAGTTGATGGCAAAAATAACTATTATCCATATATGAGATTTCCCAAGTTTTCCACATGAACACCCTGCAAGTTTGGGGGTTATCAATTGAGAATGGCACTAGGAAAACACCTTTCACACAAAAACAAATTGATACTTCGAACAAGTGAAATAGCAAAGATAGAAGTAAAAGCAATAAAAAGAAAAACGATCAGTACTAAAGCTAGTGAAAACCAATTTTCTCACACCTTGAAGGAATTGTTATATAAGAACAGACAACACCACTATTGTGGAATAATTGACAAACAGATTCCCGACACTAGGGAGAACATTGTTACACGACTATTCCAGTGTACATGGCATGACCACCTTTGGCTTGCCTAAAATACTGGGTTGATCACGAAGAACGATGCCTTCTATGGTACATGCGTGTGAATATACATGACTTCAACCGCTGGCTAAGAGACTCCGATTTCTCAAGCTTTTCACGATTGGGCTTCTTTGGTATAGAAGAGTCTTTTTGTTTATTTGAATGCAATTCAGATCTGCCTTGGAACTTACGGAGAGGAGTTGCAAGTGCCCTTAAAACAGCCTGTACAGCTTTTCTCATTTTAATATTATGAAATAAAGAAGAAACGAAGATACTGAACAGAGTGAGATGAAATAGAACCTGGTGTCTACGGTAGGTACTCCTAGTGCAATCTGCAGAAGAGGACTCCTCGTCACTTATTCCACCTAGAGAGGAGCACCGGCCCCAGCTCTCATGATTTGAACTAGAGTAGGAGCAGCATTCTTCCTCCTGCCTGTTTGCCTTTTCCTGAAAAATTGGAAGTTTGTAACAGATCTCAGAACCCTACACAATCTATTGGGAAGTCATCATGATTAGTATGCAAGAGTTTAAGAAATCTCCAGTTTTTCCTTATCGAGGGTTGGCCATAGCATGCATTTTAAGCATGGAAGCTAATAGGTAAACAACAAAATGCTCAAGAATCGAACTTTTAAGCCAAGCACGACACATGAAATATAAACTGAGAGCACTAAATATGAATTACAAGTATACTTTATTCTCTGAATGTAGCATTTGTTATCTTTTACAGATCACAGTAATGGAATTCAGCTCAAATATACATTGGGTTAATTTTGGGAGAATAAATTCCATTTATTTCTTCTACCCAGTTATATATAACTTGATTCTAGATTAAATCTTGGAAAAGAAGGAAGTTAGTATGAAATTGCTTAAGAGATAAAAGAAATCCTTGGTAAAATCAAGGGATTTAAGATTCTCATCAACCAATAACTATAGCAGGCTGTGCAAATTTTGGGATATAAGGACAAAACTTCCCAGTTTAAAAGTCATAAACCCAAAAATTCAATGTAAATTCATCTCCCATGCAAGTTAAACAAACTTACCTGTAACTGCAGCTCCTTGTTGCCATCATTTCCATCCATTTCAAGAACCATATTGTCTTTTTCAAGCAATGATGCAATCTGAAAAAGGATAGAATAACACTTACTCTTAATATATATATATATATATATATATATATATACCAACAATTCCTGGAGGAAAAAAAAGGTATAACTCAAAAGATCATTACCCCTTACCCTGCCTGTGGTTCTCGGTGTAAAAGCTCCAATCTCAGAAAGCAATTCACCAACTGACTTTGTATGACTATGAGTATGAACTGCAGATTATATGTTAGTCAATGGTTGGACTTGGAGGGCCAAAGAAAAGGAACACAACCAATTCAATAAACTACAAGATCAGCATACCAATTCCCTGATAAACAATCTAGAGACTCATTAAATTGAACGGTTATCTTACCATCAGAGAAGGGTGCAGAAGATGAGCTTGCTGAATCAGCTTCCACCATCCGAAGGCCAGCAATGATTTCATACAACAAGCTCTGTAAGATGTTCAATGACCCATACCATATTTAAGTCCAATGAAGGAAAAACAGTATATGCAGCAGAAGCACAAACTATTCCATTATGTTAACTTTTCTGACCAACATAAAAGATATTTTTGTATCCAGATAGCTAGATGAACACATTATGCCTTTGTGATTGATCAACTCAAATAAATGAAATTGATTAAAACCTTGTTATGGTTAGAAAATGTACCTCTTCCACGCCAGCACCAACTTTCAAATCCCCCAACTTATGATATTTCTCAAGCTTACTTGATTCTGATGAAAGAATTTGAGGGGGATGAAGAACATTGTAGAAGAATATGGAGACAGAATCATAATAAAACTGTGGCCGAGGAGAGTTGTGATCACCCTCGAATTTGATTATATTTTTATCTCCCTGCAGAATATTCATTAGTTAAACGCAAAATCCTACGAAAATTTCTCACAAAATTGAAGTGCATCACAGATAAAAGTTTCCAATTCAAGAATGTGTAAAAGCCTGTGGTGCTACATGAAAGGCCAAACAGACTTGTTTTTTATAAGAACATACTGCATAGGATTTGAAAATGATATCGGAATGACGTGGCTGAATGAATGCATCCCCAGATGCATGACCAAACAAAGCTGGTATAAAAGTCTTAGGTGCAATCTGTATCACAAGCAAAGAAATCGTAAACATTTGAGGAAATAAGCAACACAACTCAAAGAAGGAAAAGAGTAATAGCTTCAAACCAACATCATTCAAAGGGATGCACAAAGTGGCTAAGTAAATCAGGTACCACAAACAGCATCCAACAGAAATGATGATAATAGACACCACATTACTCTAAGGGAAAATCTCGAGTATGTAGCTTCAATTCAACAAACCTGAGCCGCATTGAGATCCATAATGTCAAACTTGGCCTTTTTCTGAATGATATGCCTCATGTATTGAAGAGCCATTTTGACCTGAAGGTCAAAAAAGTCAGATGCTGAAGTTGAACGAGACAAAAAAGAGGATAGGCAGATAGAAATGCTGTTCACAAATGATCTATGAGAAAACACACACAGACAGAGGTGATCCTGTATAATCTATATAGCGTCTACAGGTTTATATTGGGTAATACCAAACGCCAATCCTATATCATAATAGTAGGTTAAGATTTGCATGAAGTTAGATATTTTTGGCACATCCTTTTAAAAAATGTACATTAAGAATATATCATGATACCATCCAAAAGTATCATTTTTGCAATATTTCAAAATTTTTAGAGAATAAAACCTCTTAGTTCTTTATATTTTATATTTTTTGATGCCTTTCTACTATTTTATATTTTGCATGACAGACATGCTACATATCATATGTGCTATCCAAAAAATATGCCTAGGAAGATTCCTTTCTGAACCAATAACATGCATGCTGGTAAATGTGTATGCCTTCAAAAATCTAAGACATCCCTAAATTTATTGATTTACTTTTTTTTCTTGGATAAATGGGGAAAAACACCTCACTCATGTTAGAAAATAATACATATATATACTCTTCTTAATACAAGAGTATGTATATGTATAAGTTGTTAAAATATGATGTATATTTATATATATATCTATATACATAGATTACGACACATACACATATATATAATATATATATGTCTATGTGTCTATCTATATATATAAATATATATATATTTATTTTGTAAAACCCGATAGGGGTATTTCTGTAATTTCACCCTGTACACGCATATCTTTGATATGCTTTTCTCCTTTTCTTTTTCCTTTATTCTTTTTCTCTTTTTTTTGCTTTTTTCTTTTTTGTTTTTATTCACTTGAGAGGGGTCCACATAGAGTCGTTGGACCCCTCCAACGGTCATAAATATGACCGTTGGAGGGGCTCCAACGACTCTATGGGAGCCCCTCCTTGGGTCCCTTGCTGTGTATAAATAAGGGGCTCAGCCCCATGTATTTGCTAAGCTTCTCTTGAAGCATTCTATGAAGTGAGATATATTTTTTTATCTTCTTTTTGTGCTTGACCACTTTTGTGGTTTATTTTGCCCTTGAGTGGCATCTTGTGTATGTGCGTGCTTTCGTGCTTTCGCTTGGAGACGTTGCTCTTTTCATTTGGCACTTCATTACATGGTATCAAAGCCTTGGCTAAGAAGACTTCATTGGATCCTCCATTGACAAGTAATACCTCTCCACTCTCTTGTCTTATAAATTTTTCTTCTAATGGCCAACAAAGATGCAAAAATCGATCTCTCATTCAAATTGGATGGGACCAATTATCGCATGTGGGCGGCCGCTATGGAGAATAATCTCAAAGGTAAAAGGCTTTGGGGATATGTATGTGGAACCATTCCGGAACCACAACTAAAGTTAACTAAATTTGAAGGAGGTGAAGAAAAAGCCTTGAATGAAGAAGAAAAAGAAAAGGCTATTCTTGATTACTCTTCTAAAATGGAAGATTGGGAAAGTGAACATGCTAAAATCTTGGCATGGTTCATGAATAACGTCGAATTGAAGATTTGTGCAAATCTTGCAAAATTCAAGAAGGCTAATGAAACATGGTTTTTCATGAAAGGTATGTACACTCAAAGAGACCTTGCTAGGCCCTTTTTTCTTCAAGAAAAGGTAAGAGCTACTAAGCAAGGTGATATGAGCATTAAGGACTATTATAGTGCCCTATCCTCTTTATGGGATGAACTTGTCCTTCTCGAACCGCAATGTGAAGGAAGTGCTATTGCTATGAGACAAGAGCAAATGGAAAAAGAGAGGTTCTTTCAATTTATTCATGGGCTTCGTCCCGAATTTGAACAACTTAGAGGATCTCTACTTCATAGAGCCTCTACTCCTCTAAGCGATATTTTGGCCGATTTATGTCAAGAAGAAACCTGTTTGGCCTTGAAAAGGGATGTTGATGAAGTACATGCCGTGTCTAGACCTGGCAACAATGTAAGATCATATAAACCACCACATTTTTGGAAGAATAATGGTGGAGGAAGGAAAATCATTTGTCATAATTGTAATGAATCGGGCCATATTCGTCCCGATTGCCCTAAATTCAAGAAGAAGGTAGCTTCCGTGGGAGAAACTCCTCCAATCATCAATGAAGATTCAAAGAAGGATGGTGACATAAAGGATTCCATCGCTCATCTAACCGAAACTCTTCAACAATTTATGAAGATGAACGCCTCTACATCATCATCCTCACCTTCCACTTCCGGTGCCGCCATTTCTTCATTCCCAGGTATGTCTTCTTGGATTCTTGATTCGGGTGCCTCTTTCCATATGACTCCAAATGCATCACTTTTGTCAAAACCAAGTCTCAATAAATTTAAATCATATGTATCCACCGCCGATGGAACTTCTTTAAATGTTGAGGGTATTGGAAACCTTGAGAAAATTTATGACCAAAACAAAGAATTTTTTGTTCCCAAAATCCGAATCATCCCAAAACTTAATCTAAATTTTTTCTCCGTCTCTCAAATTACCGATTTTGAATGTAATGTCTCTTTTTCACCAACCCATTGCTATGTGCAGGATCTTCGGTCCGGGAAGCGGATTGGGCAAGGCCATAGAAGAGGGGACCTTTACTATATGGATTTTTTGTCTTAGCCATCCAAATCATTTTGTAATCATGTTCAATCCAAAGATATTGAGACTTGGCATAGGAGACTTGGGCACCCTAGTATTTCTAAATTGTACCTTTTTCCATTTTTGGAAAAATTTTGTAATACAAATACTTTTACTTGTAATGATTGTATTCTTGGGAAAATTCACTCTCTTCCATATTCTCATAGCAATTTTGTGTCAAAAAGGCCTTTTGAACTTGTGCATTCCGATGTATGGGGACTGGCACCCGTTATGTCCAAAGGAGGCTTCTCTTACTACAACAACAACAACAACAACAACTACGCCTTCATCCCAAAACAATTGGGGTCAGCGATATGAACCAAAAAAGAAATTCATTTTGGGTCTTCCACATGAATCATTTTCCTCCAATCATTTCTATCCAACGCCATGTCCTCGGTGAGGTTCAAAGCATTCATATCCTTTCCTATCATCTCCATCCAAGTCTTCCTAGGCCTACCCCGACCTCTTTTAACTAATATATTTTCCCATTTCTCCAACCTTCTAACTGGAGCATCATTAGGCCTTCGCCGAATATGTCCAAACCACCGTAAACGATTCTCTCGCATCTTATTTTCAATGAGTGCAACACCTACCTTCTTACGTATCTCTTCGTTCCGAATCTTATCTTTTATTGTATTTCCACACATCCATCTAAGCATCTGCATCTCAGCTACACTCATTTTTTGAATATGATGTCTCTTGGCAGCCCAACATTCCGTACCATATAGTAAAGCGGGTCTAATAGTCGTCCGATAAAACTTTCCCTTCAACCGCAATGGCATTCTACGATCGCACAGCACTCCAGTAGCACTTTTCCATTTCATCCACCCAACCTTTATCCTATGATTTACATCTCCATCAATTTCTCCATACTTTTGAATGATGGATCCCAAATATTTGAAATAATCATTCACCGGTATATCTTGCTCACCAAGCTTCACTACACTCCCATCACTACTTCGTTGCTTACTAAACCGACATTCCATATATTCAGTCTTACTCTTACTCAACTTAAAACCTCTAGCTTCCAATGTCTGTCTCCATAATTCTAACTTAGCATTAACCCCAGCTCTAGACTCATCAATCAAAACAATATCATCAGCAAACAACATACACCACGGTACATTTTCTTGAATTGATCTCGTAAGCTCATCCATCACTATCGCAAATAGGAAAGGGCTTAAAGCAGATCCTTGATGTAACCCAACCGTTATCGAAAAATTGGTTGTCACCCCTCCACAAGTGCGGACATTGGTTACTACTCCTTCATACATATCTTTAATTATACTAATGTACTTGAGAGAAACACCTTTCTTCATCATTGTCCACCAAAGAACGTCCCTAGGTACTCTATTGTATGCCTTCTCTAAATCAATAAAAACCATATGCAAATCTTTGTTCCTCTCTCTATATCTTTCAATAAGTTGTCTAAGAAGATGTATAGCTTCCATAGTTGATCTTCCAGGCATAAAACCAAATTGATTCTCCGATATCATGACAACCTTCCTCAACCTAGACTCAATCACCCTCTCCCAAAGTTTCATAGTATGACTCATGAGTTTTATACCACGATAGTTTGTGCAATCTTGTATATCACCCTTATTCTTATATAAAGGCACCAAAGTACTCTTCCTCCACTCATTAGGCATCTTATTTGTTCGCCAAATCAAGTTAAAAAGATTTGTCAACCATTCTAAACCTTTCTCTCCCAAGCATTTCCAAGCCTCGATAGGTATACCATCTGGGCCAACTGCCCTTCTTGATTTCATTTTCTTCAAAGCCTCTGCAATTTCTTTCTTTTGAATCTTGCGCATGAAGTCACGATTTATCTCATGAAAAGGAATGGAGAAGTCTCCAAGATCTTGAGCATGACTATCATTAAATAGCTTATCAACATAATCTTTCCATCTCTCCTTAATCTCCTCATCTTTGACTAAAACCCTTTGCGTTTCATCTTTGATACATCTAACCATACCCAAATCCTTCGATTTCCTATCTCTCATCTTTGCAAGCCTATAAATATCCTTCTCGCCTTCTTTGGTATCCAACTTGTCATAAACCTCCTTATATACCTTAGCCCTCGCGTTTCGAACAACTTTTTTAGCTTCCTTCTTTGCTATCATATACTTCTCCAAATTCTCATTATCACGACTATTACTTAGATTTCTATAACACTCTCTTTTAACCTTAATAGCTAATTTGACATCCTCGTTCCACCATGATGTATCCTTACCTAGTGGTGCACCGCCTTTAGACTCACCCAATACCTCCTTAGCTACTTTTCTCATACCACCCGCTATCTTATTCCACATTGATTCTGAATCCTCCTCGAGACACCAATCAACTTCCTTAACTACCTGCTCTACAAACATTCCTTGTTTAGCTCCTTTCAGTGCCCACCACTTAATTCTAGAATCTATCCTATGTCTATCCCTTTTGCGACATTGTCTAATTCTAAGATCTAAAATTAAGACTCTATGTTGTGTAGCTACACTTTCTCCTGGTATAACCTTACAATCGATGCAACAACCCCTATCTCTCTTTCTAAGTAGGAAAAAATCTATCTGACTCGTATTAACCCCACTTTTAAATGTTACTAGGTGAGACTCCCTCTTCCTAAACCAAGTGTTTGCTAAGATCATATCATAGGACAAACAAAAATCTAAAATCCTTTCTCCACTTTCATTTCTTTCTCCTATACCATAGCCTCCATGGATATTCTCAAATCCCTCCCTACTAATGCCTACATGTCCATTAAGGTCACCGCCGATGAAAAGCTTTTCTCCATAAGATGTCTCTTGTACTACTCCATCTAAATCTTCCCAAAATTGATGCTTAATGGAATCATCTAAACCTACTTGAGGTGCATAAACACTAATAATATTAATAATATCCGTACCTAATACTAATTTAATAAGTAAAATTCTATCACCCTTCCTACGGACCTCAACTACATTATCTATAAACTGACGACTCATAACAATCCCTACTCCATTCTTATTCCTATTTATTCCTGTATACCAAATCTTATATCCCCAAGGTTCTATCACTTTAGCTTTCTCACCTACCCATTTGGTCTCTTGAAGACATAAAATATCAATCTTTCTCCTACACATAACATCTACTAACTCTACCAACTTACCAGTTAAAGACCCTATGTTCCAAGTGACTAACCTAATTTTATGGTCTTGGACTAACTTCTTTACCCCCACCCGTCCAACAAAGTGAGGGAACCCTTGCCTATTTGACACCACACCCGGGCGCCGGTGTGACGCGTCGCTTCTGGGCGACGACCTAGCAACCCTTGCACATTTATCACTGCCTCCAGGCCTAGAGAGTACAGCGCGTCGCTCAGTAGGGAACGTCCCAACGAAATTCTCATATTGGTTCATTTTCATAGGATATGACAAAGTTTTTATGCTGGCTGTCACAGGCCTACCGCAACCCTCCTCCTTTATCCGGGCTTGGGACCGGCAGTGTATAACTACACAGGCGGAGTTAGGAGGCTTCTCTTACTATGTTTCTTTTATTGATGATTTTACTAGATACACATGGGTTTATATTATCAAGAATAAATCCGATGTCTTCACCAATTTTAAAGAGTTTCACGCTCTTGTTCAAAACCAATTCCAACACAATATAGCCATTTTTAGATCTGAATCCGGAGGGGAATACATGTCTAAAGACTTCCAAAATTATTTAAAACAAATGGAATTTTGCACCAACGATCTTGTCCTAAAACTCCGCAACAAAATGGTCTTGCGGAAAGGAAACATAGGCATTCAATTGAAACCACAAGAACTCTTCTTGTGTCTAAATGTGTTCCTAAAAACTTTTGGGCCGAAGCTCTTCTTACCGCAACATATCTTGTGAATCGTATGCCCTCTTCCTCTTTGAAAAATGTTTCGCCCTTTGAAAAATTATTTAAAATTACTCCCGATTTTAATAGACTAAGAATCTTTGGATGCAAATGTTTTGTACTTAGTCTAGGACAAGATAAGTTGTTACCTAAAGCTATTGAATGTGTGTTCATTGGCTATGGTGAGAATCAAAAAGGCTATAGATGTTATGATATTCGAAACAATAAATTATATGTGTCGAGAAATGTAAACTTTATTGAAGAACAAAATGGTTTTGATATCCACACATCTAAGGAAGACATCGATTATTCTTTTCTATTTGACTTAGCTCCTAGAATTGAGTCTCCTGAGGCTATTTCTTGTGATACTAGTTGTGATGGGATTTCACATTATAATGATATACAACAACATGATAATACATCCCAAAATGAAAACCTTAATGATATAAATGTCTATACCTGGCGGATAGGAAATGAACATCAACCTGCTATTGACAGATACTCTCAAGACTTTTCTTTAGAAGAATCTACTGACAACCATCTACCTAGGAGATCTTCTCGTACCAGTAGGCCACCACAAAAGTTTGTGTCCTATGAATCTTTTTCTCCGAATTATAGGACTTGTCTTATGTTAATACATTAGTATCACGAACCTTCCTCTTTTAAGGAAGCTAAAGATCACCCACATTGGATTGAAGCCATGAAAATCGAATTAGAGGCTCTTAACAAGGCCCAAACCTGGAGCATTATTCCTCAACCTTTAGGGAAGAAGGCAATTGGGTGTAGATGGGTATATAAAGTCAAAACTAAATGTGATGGGTCTCTTGAAAGATACAAAGCTCGTTTGGTAGCAAAAGGCTATGCCCAAGAATATGGGATTGATTATGAAGAAACCTTTGCTCCCGTGGCCAGAATGACTAGTGTACGAACCTTAATTGCCTTAGCATTCATCAAACAATGGCCTATATACCAACTTGATGTTAAAAATGCTTTCTTAAATGGAACTTTATGTGAAGAAGTTCTTATGGATCCTCCGCCGGGTCTTGAAATTGGGAAAGGCAATATTCTAAAATTAAACAAAGCTCTTTATGGGTTAAAACAAGCGCCAAAAGCTTGGTATGATCTTTTTAGCAAAGTAGTTCTTGATAATGGTTTCTCCTCATGTTACACTGATACTGCTTTGTTTGTTAAATCCTCTAATGAATACATAACCATTTTGTTATTATATGTTGATGATATGATTATCACAGGTAATGATAAGAAAGGTATTGATTTTATTAAAAATATTCTTAAGAAAAATTTTGATATGTCTGATCTGGGTTTTTTGAGGTATTTCTTAGGAATTGAAGTTGCATACTCCCCCAAGGGGTATGTCCTATCTCAGATGAAGCTTGCCTCTGATATTATTGCTAGGTCTGGGCTAACAGATGACAAAAGGGTGGAGACTCCAGAAGTGATCAATGCCAAGATGAGAGCCAATGATGGCACTCCTTTAGCAGATCCCACGCCTTATCGTCAATTGATTGGATCCTTAACATATTTATCTATTACCAGGCCTGACATTTCCCATGCTGTTCATAGTGCAAGCCAATTTCAGACTGCTCCTACCACCACTCACATGGCAGCAGTAATGAGGATTATCAGATATCTAAAAGATTTCATAACTAAGGGAGTATTCTTATCATCTTCTTCACCTCTTACTTTACTTGCGTATACTGACTCTGATTGGGGGGGTAACCCCGATGATCGTATTTCGACCACAGGTTATTGTGTGTTTCTTGGGGAGTCACTTATCTCCTGGAGGTGTAAAAAACAGCGTAAAGTTTCTCTCTCATCTACTGAAGCCGAATATCGGGCGATGGCCACTACCACAACTGAGATTATATGGTTAAGAAGCTTACTTAAAGATATGGGTGTCTCATTCTCAACTCCCTCAAAGCTATGCTGTGACAACAAGAGCTCCATTTATATCGCTAGCAATCACACTTTTCACGAACGAACGAAGCATATTGAGATGGACTGTCATTATGTTCGAGACGAGTTTTTACGAAGCACCATTCAACTTCCATATGTTCCTACCGAATATCAGTTGGCGGACTTCTTCACCAAAGCTTTGCCTTCGCCTCGCTTCTACTTCCTCCTTAGCAAACTCTCGGTGATCTCACCATGTGTTTGAGGGGGGTGTTAAAATATGATGTATATTTATATATATATCTATATACATAGATTACGACACATACACATATATATAATATATATATGTCTATGTGTCTATCTATATATATAAATATATATATATTTATTTTGTAAAACCCGATAGGGGTATTTCTGTAATTTCACCCTGTACACGCATATCTTTGATATGCTTTTCTCCTTTTCTTTTTCCTTTATTCTTTTTCTTTTTTTTTTTTTTGCTTTTTTCTTTTTTGTTTTTATTCACTTGAGAGGGGTCCACATAGAGTCGTTGGACCCCTCCAACGGTCATAAATATGACCGTTGGAGGGGCTCCAACGACTCTATGGGAGCCCCTCCTTGGGTCCCTTGCTGTGTATAAATCAGAGTTACCGGAAGCGCCTAGCTAAAAGGGGAAGCGCGCTTCCCCGAAGCGCGCTTCGGAAGCGCGAAACGTCGCGCTTCCGAAGCGTGGGGGGAAGCGTCCCCCTTTTTTGGGAAGCGCGCTTCCCTTTAATGGGGGACGCGTTTCCCTTTAATGGGGGACGCGCTTCCCTTTAATGGGAAGCGCGCTTCCCCCACGCTTCCCCAACGCTTCCCCCACGCTTCCCCCTCGCTTCCCCCCACGCTTCCCCCACGCTTCCCCCTCGCTTCCCCTGTATTTTTATCTTTACTTATTAAATTAGTATTAGGTACGGATATTATTAATATTATTAGTGTTTATGCACCTCAAGTAGGTTTAGATGATTCCATTAAGCATCAATTTTGGGAAGATTTAGATGGAGTAGTACAAGAGACATCTTATGGAGAAAAGCTTTTCATCGGCGGTGACCTTAATGGACATGTAGGCATTAGTAGGGATGGATTTGAGAATATCCATGGAGGCTATGGTATAGGAGAAAGAAATGAAAGTGGAGAAAGGATTTTAGATTTTTGTTTGTCCTATGATATGATCTTAGCAAACACTTGGTTTAGGAAGAGGGAGTCTCACCTAGTAACATTTAAAAGTGGGGTTAATACGAGTCAGATAGATTTTTTCCTACTTAGAAAGAGAGATAGGGGTTGTTGCATCGATTGTAAGGTTATACCAGGAGAAAGTGTAGCTACACAACATAGAGTCTTAATTTTAGATCTTAGAATTAGACAATGCCGCAAAAGGGATAGACATAGGATAGATCCTAGAATTAAGTGGTGGGCACTGAAAGGAGCTAAACAAGGAATGTTTGTAGAGCAGGTAGTTAAGGAAGTTGATTGGTGTCTCGAGGAGGATTCAGAATCAATGTGGAATAAGATAGCGGGTGGTATGAGAAAAGTAGCTAAGGAGGTATTGGGTGAGTCTAAAGGCGGTGCACCACTAGGTAAGGATACATCATGGTGGAACGAGGATGTCAAATTAGCTATTAAGGTTAAAAGAGAGTGTTATAGAAATCTAAGTAAGAGTCGTGATAATGAGAATTTGGAGAAGTATATGATAGCAAAGAAGGAAGCTAAAAAAGTTGTTCGAAACGCGAGGGCTAAGGTATATAAGGAGGTTTATGACAAGTTGGATACCAAAGAAGGCGAGAAGGATATTTATAGGCTTGCAAAGATGAGAGATAGGAAATCGAAGGATTTGGGTATGGTTAGATGTATCAAAGATGAAACGCAAAGGGTTTTAGTCAAATATGAGGAGATTAAGGAGAGATGGAAAGATTATTTTGATAAGCTATTTAATGATAGTCATGCTCAAGATCTTGGAGACTTCTCCATTCCTTTTCATGAGATAAATCGTGACTTCATGCGCAAGATTCAAAAGAAAGAAATTGCAGAGGCTTTGAAGAAAATGAAATCAAGAAGGGCAGTTGGCCCAGATGGTATACCTATCGAGGCTTGGAAATGCTTGGGAGAGAAAGGTTTAGAATGGTTGACAAATCTTTTTAACTTGATTTGGCGAACAAATAAGATGCCTAATGAGTGGAGGAAGAGTACTTTGGTGCCTTTATATAAGAATAAGGGTGATATACAAGATTGCACAAACTATCGTGGTATAAAACTCATGAGTCATACTATGAAACTTTGGGAGAGGGTGATTGAGTCTAGGTTGAGGAAGGTTGTCATGATATCGGAGAATCAATTTGGTTTTATGCCTGGAAGATCAACTATGGAAGCTATACATCTTCTTAGACAACTTATTGAAAGATATAGAGAGAGGAACAAAGATTTGCATATGGTTTTTATTGATTTAGAGAAGGCATACGATAGAGTACCTAGGGACGTTCTCTGGTGGACAATGATGAAGAAAGGTGTTTCTCTCAAGTACATTAGTATAATTAAAGATATGTATGAAGGAGTAGTAACCAATGTCCGCACTTGTGGAGGGGTGACAACCAATTTCCCGATAACGGTTGGGTTACATCAAGGATCTGCTTTAAGCCCTTTCCTATTTGCGATAGTGATGGATGAGCTTACGAGATCAATTCAAGAAAATGTACCGTGGTGTATGTTGTTTGCTGATGATATTGTTTTGATTGATGAGTCTAGAGCTGGGGTTAATGCTAAGTTAGAATTATGGAGACAGACATTGGAAGCTAGAGGTTTTAAGTTGAGTAAGAGTAAGACTGAATATATGGAATGTCGGTTTAGTAAGCAACGAAGTAGTGATGGGAGTGTAGTGAAGCTTGGTGAGCAAGATATACCGGTGAATGATTATTTCAAATATTTGGGATCCATCATTCAAAAGTATGGAGAAATTGATGGAGATGTAAATCATAGGATAAAGGTTGGGTGGATGAAATGGAAAAGTGCTACTGGAGTGCTGTGCGATCGTAGAATGCCATTGCGGTTGAAGGGAAAGTTTTATAGGACGACTATTAGACCCGCTTTACTATATGGTACGGAATGTTGGGCTGCCAAGAGACATCATATTCAAAAAATGAGTGTAGCTGAGATGCGGATGCTTAGATGGATGTGTGGAAATACAATAAAAGATAAGATTCGGAACGAAGAGATACGTAAGAAGGTAGGTGTTGCACCCATTGAAAATAAGATGCGAGAGAATCGTTTACGGTGGTTTGGACATATTCGGCGAAGGCCTAATGATGCTCCAGTTAGAAGGTTGGAGAAATGGGAAAATATATTAG
Source organism: Nuphar pumila (assembly GCF_984573655.1). Taxonomy (NCBI): domain Eukaryota; kingdom Viridiplantae; phylum Streptophyta; class Magnoliopsida; order Nymphaeales; family Nymphaeaceae; genus Nuphar; species Nuphar pumila. The sequence continues at coordinate 993,360 of NC_143264.1, read as the reverse complement.
TTAAAAGAGGTCGGGGTAGGCCTAGGAAGACTTGGATGGAGATGATAGGAAAGGATATGAATGCTTTGAACCTCACCGAGGACATGGCGTTGGATAGAAATGATTGGAGGAAAAGGATTCATGTGGAAGACCCAAAATGAATTTCTTTTTTGGTTCATATCGCTGACCCCAATTGTTTTGGGATGAAGGCGTAGTTGTTGTTGTTGTTGTATTTTTTTCGCTTCCCCCTCGCTTCCGAGACGCTTCCTGGGTCGCTTCCGAGACGCTTCCTAGGTCGCTTCCGAGACGCTTCCCGAATCGCTCCTAAGTGGTCCCACGCTTCCCCGCTTCCTAAAATTTTGAAAGTGCCTCGCTTCCCGCTCTCGCTTCCCGTATCGCTTCCCGCTCCCGCTTCCTCAACTGGCAACCATGGTATAAATAAGGGGCTCAGCCCCATGTATTTGCTAAGCTTCTCTTGAAGCATTCTATGAAGTGAGATATATTTTTTTATCTTCTTTTTGTGCTTGACCACTTTTGTGGTTTATTTTGCCCTTGAGTGGCATCTTGTGTATGTGCGTGCTTCCGTGCTTTCGCTTGGAGACGTTGCTCTTTTCATTTGGCACTTCATTTATATATATATATAAATACGTATTTAAAGTACATATGTATATATTTGTAATCTTTTTCCTTTTCTTTATTTTTTACTTTCTTTTTACTTATTATGTCTGTCCGTTAATGACAGACTGTGTACAGCTAACACAGTCTGCCAAACAGTAAGAGATGTTGGGACTGTATTAGAGCCATTGAGTACAGCCCAACGACTCCCTCTCTTTGGTTTACCTCTATAAATAAAGGCTTCAGCCCATTGTAAATGTAATAAAATAAAGGGCTTTTACTCCTTTATGTTCATTAATGAAATAGTGCATTTGAAGCACTTTTTCTCAGGTTTGTGGTGTGAATACTTGAATGCTACTTTATGTGTATGCCTGTGAATGTTTGAAGTATAAGTTAGTTGAAAACTTGATTGCATGTTAGGCTCTTTACATGGTATCAGAGCGGGGTTTATGATCAACGGTACATTGGCGGGCTACCTCGTAAAGCATGCTTACTCTACTTCGTAGTGGTGATTCCTTTTTCTTCTCTAATTCACCATGGGTGAATCTTTTCCACACAATACAAGCAATTTTCACTTTATTCCGCCATTCAAACTTGAAGGAAGCAACTATAACATTTGGGAGGGACACTTGGAGATGTTCATCAAAGGTCAAGGTTCGTGGGGATTCATAAGAGGTATTATTCTTGAACCCTGAAAATGGGGTTGAGACTAGTTTTGAAGAAAGAAACAAAGTCATGGAAGAATACTATAAAAAATTGGATGAATGAGAAATGGGAAACGCAAGAATTCTTTCATGGATGCTAAGTAAAGTTGAGACAAAAATTGCCTCAAATCTATTATGCTACAAAAAGGCAAATGAAGCGTGGGAATATCTTAAAGGTATTTTATCGAAAAAGATATGGCTCACAAATATTATCTCCAAGAAAATGTTAGAAATATCAAACAAGGAGATAAAAATGTAAGAGATTACTTTATGGAATTATCTTCTATTTGGACCCAACTTGCCCAATTTGAACCCAAATGAGAAGGTAAGTATAAAGAAATGTGAAGAATTTAAGTTGAAGAAGATAAACTCTTCGCCTTCCTCTATGGTTTGAGACCCGAATTTGAACAAACAAGGGTCTCCTTGATATCATCTTCATCACCTCCTCCTATTCATGAGATTCTCACTAAACTTAGTGGAGAAGAAACTAGGCTAAACATGAGTAAAAATGTTAGTGTTCTTACTACCTCTAACAATGGTAAAAAATGGGGTTGCACTCTTGCCGCATCAAAACCAGAACATTACATTAAGCCATATAAACCACCTCACTTTAATCGGAATAGAGGAGAATAAAAAATCATTTGTCATAACTGTAATGAGCCCGGTCACATTAGGCCTCAATGTCTTAAATACAAATACAGGCCTAAAGAAAAACGTGTTGCCGCTGCATCATCAAAACAAGATGAGGAGACTTTGAATCTCAAGGACCTCACCAAATCCTTATCTCAACTAACGGAGGCATTGCAACCATTGCTTAAAGGATCTACCTCAGGAGCAGCCATTGCATCATCTTCCACTCTTAGTATGTGCTCTTGGCTCCATGATTCAGGAGCTTCTTTTCATATGCCTCCACATAAATCTATATTATCCGAATGTCAATCTAATTCAAAAACATCATTTGTTTCCACTGCTGATGGTACTGCCTTAGAAATAGAAGGTATTGAAACATTTTAAAAAAAATTGTCAAAACATAGCAAATTTTATATTCCAAAAATAAGATTTATATTCATCTTAACCTACTTTCAGTTTCACAAATCTCAGATCATGGATGTGATGTCATTTTCTCATCAAAAAAATATTGGGTGCAGGACCGCCAGTCCGAAAAATTGATTGAGGAAGGTTCTAGGCAAAGAGATCTCTATTATATGGATTTTCTTTGTATTCCAAAGGAATCATTTTGTAACATTGCCCAAACAAAAGATATATGGACTTGCCATCATAGACTTGGACATCCAAATATAAAGAAATAAAATTTTGTACCTGTTACCAAGAATATTTGTAAAGAAAATTTTGAATGTAAAGAATGTTTACTTGGTAAAATGACAGCCTTGCCTTATTGTCAAAGAGCCCTTTATTCTTCAATGCCTTTTGAATTAGTTCATTCACATGTGTGGGGTCCTACACCCATAGCATTTAAAGGAGAATTCTCCTACTATGTTGTGTTTATCGATGATTTCATTAGATATTGTTGGATTTACTTTCTTAAATTTAAATCTGATGTATTCGCAATATTCAAAACATTCCATAACATGATTAAAAATCAATTTGAAAGTAAACTCAAAATCCTCTGAACCGACTCTGAAGGAGAATATTTGTCAAATGAATTTAAACAATTTTTAGAAAATGAAGAAATTCTACATCAAAGATCGTGTCCTAGAACTTCACAACAAAACGAAATTTCAAAAAGAAAACACAGACGCATTATAGAAACTACAAAGACTCTTCTTATTGCTAAAAATGTTCCAAAAAATCTTTGGGCCGAAGTTGCGTTAACATCAGTATATCTTATAAATAAGAAGCCTTCAAAAACATTGTTCAATGAAATTTCTTTTTGAAAAATTATTTAAATATGAACCTGACTATCAAAGACTGAGAATCTTTGGTTGCAAATGTTATATTTTAAATGATAAAGAAGATAAACTAGCCTCTAAGGCTATTCCCTATGCGTTCATTGGTTATTCTGAAACACAAAAAAGATTTAAATGTTATGATATAAAAAATGATAAACTTATCGTCTCAAGAAATGTTAATTTTGTTAAAATGAAAGTGGATTTGAAGGAAACATGTCGCAAGACGTAAATTCTGATTACTCATTCTTGTTTAAACTGTTGTCTAATGATGAAATATTTGTGTAGAACCTCCTATTGAGAATATAACAACAGCTGAACCAATAGTATACACTAGGAGGAATCGAAATGCAACCAATGAAGATGAAAATTAAAGTAATCATGAAGCACTAGAAATATTGTCAGAATAAACGACTATTCGTAGATCTGAACGAACCTCAAGGATCCCAAATAAATTTGTGTCTTATGACTCATTCTCCCCTAAACATAGAGTTTGTCTTATAGTTATTCTTTCTTACTTTGAACCCTCATATTACAATGAAGCAAAAAATTTACTCGAGTGGATAAAAGCTATGCATATAGAATTAGATGTTCTTAAAGAAGCTAATACTTGGAAAATTCTAAATTTACCCATCGGAAAGAATACCATAGGTTGTAGATGGGTTTTTAAGGTAAAAACCAAAAGTGATGGATCCTTGGAAAGACATAAAGTCAGGCTAGTTGCCAAAGGATATTTTTAAGAAAACGAAGTTGATTACGAAGAAACTTTTGCTCCTATTGCCAGGATGACAACAGTTCGGATGCTTGTAGCTATTTCAGCTATTAAAAATGAAATATATTTCAAATGGATGTTAAAAACGCTTTTTTGAATGAAAATCTTAATGAGGAAGTATACATGGATGTTCCACCGGGATTGATAATCCCTTCAGGTAAAGTGCTTAAATTTAAAAAGGCATTGTATGGCCTCAAACAAGCACTTAAAGCTTGGTTTGATACTTTTAACAATGTTATTACAAGATATGGTTTTAAACCATGCTATACTGATACAACTTTATTTATCAAGAATTCTTCTACGGGTATTATAATTTTACTTTTGGATGTTGATGATATTTGATTACAGGTAGAGTGACAAAGAAGGAATCAAGAAAGTAAAACAGTTTTTGAAAATTTCTTTTGAAATGACAGATCTTGGATTCCTAACATACTTTCTTAGAATAGAAGTATCCTACTCTAACAGAGGATACATATTGTCACAAACAAAGTTTGTTTCTAATATTATTAATAGGTCAGGACTATCAGATGATAAAGTTGTTGACACCCCAGAGATATTTGGAATGAAGATACGAGTCGATGATGGAGTTCCCTTGGACAACCCAACCCCCTTCAGACACCTCGTGGGATCTCTTATGTATCTAAGTATTACAAGACCTGACATAGCTCATGTTGTACATATAGCCAGCCAATTTCAACATGCTCCAACATCAGCTCATATGAGTGCAGTCATGAGAATCATTAAATATGTCAGAAGTACAATAAATAAGAAAGTTTTTCTATTTTCTTCTTCCTCAGATCTTATTTCATACTTTGATGTTGATTGGGGAGGAGATCCAAATAATAGACATTCAACAACTGGTTTTTGTGTGTTTCTAGGTGAATCATTTATTTAATGGAGATGCAAGAAACAACAAAAGGTGTCACTATCATCTACAAAAGTGGAATATAGAGCAATGACAATTACTACCATAAAAATCGTGTAGCTCAAACAACTAATTTCAGATATGGGAATTCATCTTCAGAATCCAACAAGATTATGCTATGATAATAAGAGCTCCATATACATTGCTCGAAATCATACATTTCATGAAAGAACTAAGCACATAGAGATGGATTGTCATTTTGTTCGTGAAGAATATTTAAAGAAGACTATTGATCTTCTTTATGTAACATCATAATATCAACTTGCGGATTTCTTCACCTAGGCACTGTGCTCACCAAGATTCAACTTTTTACTTGACAAACTTTCGGTGATTTCACCATAAGTTTGAGGGAGACTGTTAGAAAATAATACATATATGTATATACTTGAATATATATATATATATACATATATATACTCTTCTTAATACAAGAGTATGTATATATATATACATATTTAAAGTACATACATATATATTTGTAATCTTTTTCCTTTTCTTTATTTTTTACTTTTTACTTTATTTTTCTGTTTCTTTTTACTTATTATGGCTGTCAGTTAATGACAGATTGTGAACAGCTGACACATACTGTGTACAGCTAACACAGCCTGCCAAACAGTAAGAGATGTTAGAGTCGTTGGGTACAGCCCAACGACTCCCTCTTTTTGGTTTACCGCTATAAATAAGGGCTTCAGCCCATTGTAAATGTAATAAAATAAAGGTTTTTTACTCCCTTATGTTCATTAATGAAATAGTGCATTTGAAGCACTTTTTCTCACGTTTGTGGTGTGAATACTTGAATGCTACTTTGTGCTGGCATATGCCTGTGAATGTTTGAAGTATCAAGTTAGTTGGAAACTTGATTGCATGTTAGGCTCTTTACAACTCAATCATGAGCTAGTTGGTGTAAAAACCCCAGGCCTCACTTGCCCACCAGGAGGTACACCTAGCTTCGGCCTCACAACAAGGGATGTGCATCCCTAGGTGTCAAACTCGTGACATCTACAGCTTGGTGGTGTTCACAAGTCGCCCCTACCAGATGAGTGGAGCCCTCTGGGCTCAAGAATACATTTCTATTATGCCTGTTGTCCTACTGCTCCTTACAGAAGTCCATAATTCTCCATTTACATCCACATGAAAGAGTATGCTTTGCAAAACTCCTTGTAAAGGATAACAATTGCTTTTTCTAGACATAATAATAAGAAAAAATCATCACATAGTGTTACACAAGGTTTGCCACAGCTCTATAAAAAAAAATGCTTCAACTGTATCTTGCATCCTCAATGACTGCTAAAAAAGCATAGCAGTCCAATATCTTGAGGGGAGGTTTGACTACCAACCCAAATCCAAAGTCTCAGCAAATGTTGGATTTAGAATCCAAAGGGAGGTCTGGCACTGTTTCAAACACCAAAACTCTAAAACTTGAATTTCTAAGACTCAAACAGGCCAGAATTTGAGGCTTTTAAGCCCAACCATGGCGGTCAGACTTAAATCTCAGGATTTGAGGCCAGTGCATTTTTTTTCTAACAGATTTGAGATCTAAGAATTTTAGACTTGTGGATGAATCAGAGATTCAGAGGTAACCAAATGCCCCCTTGCCCTTGAAGTCATACAAATCTAGAGTGATTAGTAGAAAAAATATATGGAAGATGAAAGAAAGCTCATACCGTGAATTTTGGAAGCCGTATTTTATAAACATCTACAAGCTCCATCATCAAATCAAATAAGTTAGAGAAAGCACTATCCAACACCATTCCAGCAATGGAGGGGTCGTCTGCTCCATAGAGAAGGCTGCAACAAAATTAAAAGTGTGAAGCACTAAATATAGAAGAGTAAGCTCCACTATCACTTTTTTTGGTACTGGATGTTCAAATACACTAGCCTTTCTTAATCATTAACTTTTTCAACTTTTTAGGATTTTGATTCATGCTAGATTCAATGTTTTAAAATAGCTGGCAAGTGGCAACATGTACTAGATTTAATACTGTCAGATGTCAAATGCCAATTGATATGTAATCTGTTGAGAGTTTCTACTGTTCTCATTAGATGATGACTGATGAGACATTTTTTATAACTTGAAAACTAGCTTCTAATGCACATTGATTTTATTCATTTTATAAGAAAAAGAAAAAAGAAAGAGGTGATAAGTGGTCAGTGTGAAGCACAAGCTTTAAAGCATGAAGAAAGAGGCACTGGGATGAATTGAACCAACACCAACCCTACAAAAGTTGAGGCAAACCAAATTATAGTTGCACTAGTAAGCACAATTGTAAGCTGCCCAGAAAATATTTCTAGCTGATTATTTTATATAATTTATGGTAATTTAATCAGGAAACATTGACAGAATGAACTTCTTGAAAAATGAAAACTAATTGTGTCAATATCACAGGTAGAATCCATTTCTTGAAAAATTAGCTTGGATTCAATTGCTTTCATACATCTTCATTTAATCGAGTTAGATTTTTGTGGTCACTTGCATAAATCAGAAAATCGCCTCACATGGTGACTTATAGACTAACAAGAAGAATGGTATCCAAGCCATGAAGTAAAAACATTAAGAAAAGGAAGCATCCTTCACGAAACCTAGGGTTTTAAACTTAGGGTACATTTGGATGATAAAAAAAAGTAAAAAAGTCACATTGTTCCGGTTTTTGTCATTCCAACTATTTGTGTACTACCAAATACCAAAAAAAAGTTCCAGATTTTCATCAAATCTAGGGAGCGGTTACATGAAACCAAGTGTGCAAAATTTCCAAGATTCTTAACATTTCTACTAATAGAAGATTCAAAATTCCACATTTCTCAAATATCAGCTTTGGAAAATTCCTGTTTTTCTTTTTCTCGACAAGCTACCTCGCTTGCTCTCTACCATATTTTAACCCCTTCCAATTTGCAAAGTAACAAAGGCTAACGCTTGATCACCTATCCCACCCCGGCCAGGCAAGTAGATACTCTTATCACCTGACCTACTCATGATCAAGCGGGAGCTATGCTCTAAACTATACAAGCTAAAAGAGAACTTATGCTCAAGCAGCCGAGGCTTAACTCACCTACAGCCCCACCACGAGGAAACTACTTAAATTGTGATTTTCTAAGAGGAGCAAGCTTTTGGTAATTCTCGATCTAATGTTGAGAATCATACAGGGTCATTTCCCCCTCTTCCCCCAATATCCCATACAGACAAACTGGCAGAAATTTGAAACTAGAGATATGAAATTCTTGAAGATGATTGATACATTTGGTGTACATAACTTGAAATGGGTGTGATTTCATCATGTGAAATTTGTGAACTGTCCACACATAGGTATAGCCCTGTGTGCATGCTTGCTTGAATCTTTTAATACTAATATGTGATCACTGTTTCTTGGATGCTTGTACAATATGAAACTATGGCCTCATTTGCATTATTAAGAAATTCATAAAATTGACTCAGATCATGAAATAAATTTTTATTTTTTAAATTAACATAGCCAGCAAGAACTAGACTTAGTCTAGGGCCCTAGCCCAGACCAGGCAAAACGAGACCATTGCATAGGTCACACCTAGCACTTTGATAACCTTAACAATAAGGTACTTGGTAATACAACATATTTTGAATGGCAACCCATTGTTGTATCCATTCCAGAATGAAGATAAGTTGAAGCATGTTCAAGAAATAAACATCTCCACAATTCATCTATTAAATACCTTGTAACAGCACCCATTGATCGGCCCCACAACCCTATGCAGGAAACTTCCTTCTTGTTTCGTAGGTAAGATACTACAACTTTCAGGTCATCTTTCTGAAAGTTAACACAAAATTTTGCAATTAGCAAAGACACAGACTTGGCCAGATAGGTTAATAACAAAAGATCTTGTACCTCATGCCAGCCAAGGCTAACATATTCACCATCGGACAACCCTGAACCAGAAAAATCAAGAGTAAAAAGAGTGATATTTGAAGGAAGTAGGATCACAGCTGCTTCATTTGCATCTGCTCTACAGCCACTGCAGTTAACATAAACAAAAAGAAAGAAATTAATCACATCAAGTGATCTTTTTTCTTCCAAAATTTCAAGCATTAGTAGAAAATGACAAATATATGCAACAGAACAAATAATTATTTTTTTATATATCAGCACATGTAAATGTAACATGAGAAGCAAACTATAAGAATAACAACAAACCTATTCCCATGGCAGTAAATAACACAAGGAAGAGGGGTATTTTCAGGTAGTGGTGAGGGAACATAATGGCTGCACTGTAATGTATGGCCTCTTCCATTTCTGAGCTGTTAAGTTTCAGAAAAAATTACTAATTAAACATAATTGGATCTTGGAGATACCACGATTAAATAAGCACAAATAGAACAGCAATATTCATTTTTTTATTTCCATACTTGCCTCAACATCTTCACGCTTGAACTTCCTTCCTCCAAGAGTGAATTCGGTCTCCCATAAATACTGATCTGGGTTATACTCTGCCCTGTAATTCGGCCAGATCAAAGAGTTCATACAAAGGAAAACAAGTTGCTAAGATTTCAACTCTAGCATAATCCCATATCACATATATGTGTGTGTAAACATGTCAGTAATCCCAGCTACACATGTACAGGTGTGTGTGTGCGTACACGTGTTTGGACATATATTCACCAAAACCTTTTGTTGCATGAAGACCATGGGAGCATGACACATTAAACATCACCAACAAAGGAAACTCAGTAAATTTACAAAGAAAGCACATAAAAGATGTTTTTCATTCTAAAACACAAGTAGTAAATTTGCCTTTGATCTCATTACTTAAACATCCTAATGCTGACAATTAATGTATGGAACCACCACAGAATTTCCAAATTTGTTCAATGAAAAAGATGTAGTGGTCCTTCCTTAAAAGCACATGTATAATTTTCTATATGTCTAAACATGCATGTGCATTCATGAAAATATCCTCAGGAACACTAAGAACTGCAAACTCAAAAAACGTATTACACAGTGATTCTAATACCAGTATAGTGTTGGTTTCCTTTTTTAAAAAATGTCATTTGATTAACTTGACTAATACTTGTTTTCAACTCTAGGATTGCTCTTGAAAGCTCATATAGGAAAGTGTTAATGATTGATGTTGTACAATAATTTCTGCTCTTGAAAGCTCATATAGGAAAGTGTTAATGATTGATATTGTACAATAATTTCTGCTGATTATGTTAAGAATGTATGGAGGAGCATTTTTGTGCCATCACAATTCTTTCATACTTCATTGCGTATACATGGCATTTATGTGTGTTCTCATCCATTCATAAACATATATATTTAGAGGAATTTCCCACAAGTATTTAGTCAACAGGTGATTTAATTGCCAAGGATTCTGATTTTGGATGTCTGCACCATCTCACAGATCCTATTTTTGGATAGATTCACTATCTTGAAGTTAAAGATCCTCAAAGTGTCCAAACTCCATATTCTAAACTCCCTCTCAGAAACCATAGACTTTGTGAAGCAATTATTCGAGTTGGATACCCAAGATGGCATAAGAAATCTACTTCCAATGGAATTCCAACTTGGTGTATCCCAGAACACAATTAATGGGATTTGCTCCTCCAGATTAATGTGAGTTTGACTTATGCAACTTGAATAATGTTGATCTGTAAGGGTATGTCAACCAAATGGATGCCTGAAGGTTCTGCTGCCAATAGGTGTTTACTTAACTAGCATTTTGACATAAATGTGCCCCTTTCAACCATTCCCTGGTAAAAAGAACAATTTCCCTTCCAGTTTAGGATAGAAAATCCTGCATCTTTGTGACATAATAATAGGAGTGGAAACCAAAACGTAGGCCAGGTAGGCAAGCTTATCTAAACTTATCCAAATGAAATCCAAGAAATACAGGCTGCATCTTTTCCAAGGCTAATTTGTGGCTAATTTGTGTGCATCTATTAGCAGCATAATCCTCTTAACTCACACAAGTTATGCTTGTGAAATCTATGCACCTGGTGCATAGTAATTTTTCTCTTATAAAATATCAGCCACTAGCATGTTGCCCCAGTGCCCAATGTGCTATGGTAAATGTAAGCTAAACCCTATGAGTAACTGAATTGCACAGCTACCTCCACTAATGTGGCAACTCACAGGTGTTCAAAATTTTTCACATGATAACCAAACCCGATCTCGTCAATATTACCAACCAAAAGTGTGTTAGTTGCAAGTTCAGATAACACGAAAGAAAATGCAGTAAAAAAGAGCATTATTTTTATTTTTTATTGAGACAACACGGTGTATCTTAAACTAGTGAAGACCGATGTCAGTCCCAAAGAAGGGAAGACAACAGACCATTCTAGGCAAAAATCCAGGCCCAGAAAGCTTTTATTTGATTCCAACCCAAGTTTCTGACTAACCACTCAAATCTTGAAGGAGTGTGTTGCAAAACAGGATGGCTCAGTCAGAAGTTTATAGATATCTTTTGTATCAACACGTTGGGACCGTCTTTGGCTTCAGCAAGCCTCAGCATGGCTCATACTTGACTCCTCAAACCACTTTGCTATATTCTGCCTATTTAGTTGATGAAATGAACCTAGGAATGCCTGAACTCAATGCAATTGAAGCCCATAAACCAATATCACATACTTCATGGCCGTGAGTTTAGAGATGGACTAAACAATCCTTCTAAGCAGTAAATAAAGCTCATGGCTAATGATGAATTGCCACAAACCTGATAAGGCGAAGGCGGAGCACGCTGGACAGTTGGCACTAATGGGCTATTAGGTAATGAAATGTCAACAATTTCATTGCAGGGCAAACTGGAGGCCTAAAGGCCACGGCAGATAAATTTAACTCCAATAGTTGAACAAATTAATCGAACTCATTCAAGGGTGGTGCAAAAAGCTTCAGCAGTTCCTTGAATTCAAACTCATAGTTCATTACCTCGGACAACTTACAAGTCAAAGCAACCCAATTTCAACAATGGTAGACTCGTTTCTACTCGCAAAACTAATTCCGAAATAAATGATGCCAAAACCCCACAGTAGTAATAAAGAGCGTACCTTGGAGGCCGAATCACAAAATTGATGAACTGTTCAATCATCCTCCTCCTCTATACACCACAAAGCTTCCTTGCCTTGTGCAGCAACAAGGACACCGATTCTTCTCGCAATATGTCACAACTCAAACCTTCATATTACCGGATCTATTATGTGAAACCCACATAAACTGAACGGATGTGGTAAAAGACTAAAAACTTCAGCCTTTCAACGCCCCCATATTTGAAACTCAGAAATCACAAAAAACACAGCAAGCCACAAAATATCTAATGCAGGATGCCTCAAAATCTAGATAATTTCCTTAATGACCTTTCGCCAATCGCACTACACTTCAAAACTCCACTATCAATAGAAGTCTTTGCTTTGAGCAGAAGCCCAAGTCAGCCTACCATCCACAGGACACAAGTTCCCCCCAACTATCGAACCAAAACACCACAAATCACCAGATATCCCGAGACCGTTCGCAGTGAAGACTTCAAAATTCTCAAGCAAAATCTTGACTTCTAGTCCTGCACGCCCTTTCCATAACCAAAACTCACAAATTGACCACAAACTCGTCCAAACAGAAACGCAAAATCCTCGGTACGCATGTTCGACCATTCATCCCGGTAATCTCGGAGAGACAACTAATCCACCGAGAAAACAGTTATTAGTTCTTACCCCATTTCTAACCCCCGCAAACCAAACGAAAAACCTACTAGATCCCAAAAATCAGCTATTTTCACACAAGTACCTCCCAGAATTCCAAAAAAAACGTAAAAATCGCTACAGAAACCCGAAATCCTCACTGCAGCGAACTCCGGGGCCCTAGAAATCAAAAGCATCACCCGATTCCCAGCTACTTACCTACTCAAAATCGACCAGTAAAACCTTCACAGGAAGTCGGAAGAAACCACAAGCCCGAGCTAAAATACCTCGGAAACGAGCTCTCGAAATCCTAGAATTTCAATCGCCCACAGTTTTCCAGATCCCGAACTGCGCAGAAACTGCGGGACTCGGCGTCTCGAGACGGAGGACTTAGAAAACCACGAGGGAATATCCCGAAAACCTTTCCGATTTCCGGATATTGAAAACCCGAGATTTTCAACAACGAGCTCGGAATCGTAAGAAAAAGGGAAGAAGAAGAATAAGAAGGAAAAAAGGAAAAACACTAAAAAATGCGGGTACGGTGAAAAGGAAGCAAAGGGGACGAGAGAAAGAAACGATTTGGAGGGAGAAAGAGACAGAGAGAAACAGACGATTCTTGTGATGGGCAAACGAAAGAGGGAGGGAAAATAAAATAACTGACAAAAAAATAAAAAAGGAAATGGATTTTATAACGTCGATTGGAGGCGAAGATTACGGAGACAATCAGAAGAGCACCAGCAACCCAAAAAAAAGAAAAATTATTAGAAAAAACAAGAACGAAATGAAGGAGGGAGAGACGGGAATCGAACTCGAGAGGTCGAAGTGAATTTTTTTCCATTTTTTTACTTTTTCTTTTTTTCTCCTTCTCACACAGAGAAGCCGTGACCTTCCCTATCAATCAATATATGCCACGTGGCATGCTCGATTTGAGTGATTCAGTTACCTTGGGATGCAAATACGAAAACGTCCTGAACTTCTTCTCAAATTACTTCCACCGATTTGGACCAATTCAGATCCAGTAGACAAAATTAGATCCGGTCAATCATATCGGGCTCTTCAATGGACCTAGTTGAGCCATTTTGGATCTGATAGAATCCAACAAAGCAGTTTATATTTCCAATCCCTCTCTCTCTCTTCTTATAATGCATTATACTTCGAACATGATGCAGAGCATTTAGATAATCGTGAAGAGCATAGACTCGATCGGCATTGCACGACCTGCAACCCCATGTCAAAAAAAAAACTCATTTCGGGTTCATTTGGGGGTAAAGAGGTATTTTGGTTATTTGCCATTTTATTTTTTTAGAATTTTAATTCAATCATCTTAAAAAAATTTATTTTAATTTTGTGATTCTGTTTTTTTGTATATTGAAATCAATTTTGTTTTATTTTTATTTTTATTTTTATTTTTATTTTTATTTTTATTTTTAGGTGATGGATCTTACGAATCCAGATAATTCTAGTGTCTGATAAGATTATTTGAGGGCACTACAGGGTGTATGGAGCATTAAGATAGGTTTTTATTTTTTTTAGCAATTTTATTTTGCTCTAAAATGGTTTGAGATCTATTTACATGAATTGGATCTTATACCAGATCCAATTTATTTTAAATAGATTCATATTGGTGTCCCATGACTGGACCAATATGGATCCCATTTGAATTTGTTTGACTTAAGTCAAGAAGAGTGTAGCTTGACTCTTTATTGGTGTAGATGGAGATGGACTTAAAGTTTCTCAAAGCTAAAGTCACTTATGAGATAGTCAATGAAAGGACACCTCATTCCTTACCATCCAAAAAGCAATGCATTTCAAACTTGGTCTTCTTATTAGCCACTAAGGAGGTGACCTCCAACATGGTCAAATCATGCTACCTTTCTTTCTCCTTTAAATAAGCCTAGAAAAAACATTGAAGGTGTCTTCTCTCTTTGCTGTAAAAATTCCATTGAAAAAATTGATGGAGGATCTATCCTAGTTGTCTCCTTCATTGACATATTTTTTCTTGAAGCTTGTTGCAGCCAGACCGTGGTGCAGATCATAGCTCCAGCTGGGTGTAAACCAGAGCTGCAAGTGAATTGTTAGTGTGTCCGTAGTTGCTATAAAAAATATGTATCAACTATTTTAGCTAATTTCTTAGCCGTGGTACCCTTGACGAGTCGGAATGGAGTAGATTTTCTATTGTTCGTCTTGTTCATGTTTGCGTGAATCTTGATACTTTGCTTAAATTTTACCTTATGACTTCTAATTGAGTTTAATTAAACTTGACTTAGTTTGAACTAGTTATACATCTTGTTTGAAGTAAGATATTATCTTCTAAGCATTGGATCTTAAATAAAAATTTCTTGCTAAGTTGTTTGATATTTATGGTTTATTTATAATTTTTGTTTAGTTTAACCGAAGTTTGGATAATGTGAAAGATATTTAGCATTAAAGAAGATACGTTTAGAAGTGTTTGTTTGTGCAATTTGAACAGTAAACTCTTAATACTAAATTTTGGATTAAATTAAAGTTGTTCTTGAATCGTGTAACACCATTCGTTTTTGTGACTGTTTGTATATCAGAAACCGTCGTACTAATTGAATCATAACTCTTAATTTGCTTTATAAAAATTATCACATGATAACTTGTTGAAAAGCTAACATCTGTTGCTACAATTTATATGTTTAACATATTTTTTGATTCATTCATTTTAGCTGTCAAAACTGGTTTAGAAATGAAAAAACAGTCATTCAGGTGATTGTTAGAAATATAACAGTCCGACCCCTTGTTTGGTTCGTAGCAGAGTCATTCGAACTCCGATTTAAGTGATTTTTATTGCTCTAGTTCGATAATTAAATTTTTTATAACTTTTATGTGAAATAACTTTGCTGAATTAATCGTTTGTATAGTCAAAAGTGTCTTGGAACATATGAAATAGTTTAACAAGTGATACCAGTCTGCTATGTTGCTCAAGTCGTATCAAAGTCATACGATGTTCGATTTTAGTGATTTTAGTTTTCTTAATTTCAAAACTATATTTTTTACAAATATTGTGTTCGAGTTATTGACCGAATCCTTAGGAAATAGTTACATTCTAGCATGTTCATATTAGACAATTGCAGTAAAGTCACCTATGAACACCGATTAGTTGATATGGCGTTCATACCGTATCTCGACCATTAGTAGTCAAATTTTTGTGTTTTCGAGATTGTTTGAATGGAGAGTCTGTCATCTACAGAATCCGTTTTGGCTTTGTCCTATTTGGAGCGCAACAGGGTTCAAATGCCCACAAATTGAAAACTACCAGTTTTTCAAGTTATCGCATTTAACTTTCACGCATTAAGATCTATTTGAATCTTGGATTGTGAATCGACCCCTTATCAGATCCACATCAAAATGTCTTCTTATTCTAAATTGGGTCGAGCCGAAGAAGATCAGATATTTCACCGAGTCATGTTAGTGAGTTGCTTTCCTTTCTAGCTGAAAAAACTGTTGTGTCTGGACGTTATGGTTTCTGGCTTTCATCACCAAGTACTAAAAGTCCAATTTCAGTTAAGATCCAAGCTCATTCGACATGCTACAACCCGAACTGATTATGATGTGAACTTTGATCGGGCTTCTCTTGAGCAAATCCAAACCCATATACGTAAATCAAATCGGTGGATTTGGTAATGCCCAGATCCAAGGTGAATCCAAACCGTTTAAGGCATGCGACACCGAGGTGTTTCCGTGCTCGGAATGCCGGATCTCAGCCTAATTTCGTCCGGTGTCCACCACTCCGATACTGATCTGGATCCGGTAACGTTTCTCACACCCGGATCAGATGCTAGGGGCATTGGACCATAGAGGGTAGATTTTTTTTTTCCCGTTATTAAAGCCGTTCCGTCGAACGTCAGTGTCGTTGATGAGCTGTCACAGGAGCAAGTTGGTGGGCCCCACACGTTGACCACTTAAAGCACGTTCCATGTGACACGCTCCTACCTTACGAGGCCTGTAGGAGTTCGTATCTGGTCCGTCGAAATTTTGACGAACGGAAAAAATCCCACACGGATATTCTTATAATGCATGGAGTCCTGCTTTTCAGATATCTATATGGTTGTGGTCCCGGGAATCAGGAACGGATCCACGGGGCCCACATAGATGCCTACTCGCGTTCGGCAACTCAACAAGTTTTGCTCCAAGCAAGCAAGGTGCAAATGGATCGGATATGGACGGGAACAGAATTGTCCCGAATCTGAATTCTAGCCAATAGATCCGAATCCCAATTTGGGTCTAATACGATCCAATGGAGTGGAGTTGAATCCAGATTCTACATGGTATACTAGATTTTAAAAAAGAAAAGAAAAGAAAAAGTTTTTTCTACGTTCAGATCTTTGTTTTAAGATCCGTGTCCAAGAATGAGGTGTAGGATTTGGGTTGAATTGCCGAATGTACCTGAACCATTTGCATCCCTAACAGGAAGCATAGAAAAAGGCGTTATAGCTGGCAATGGCATGGCTTTACCTGCTCCTCAATGTAATTGTCTACCGAACTTGATGTGATTCATGAAAAAGTAGGGATGTCAAAGGTACATGATTGGTTTGGATATTGTATAATCCGAACTCACTTTGTTGAGTTTGGTAAAGAAATTAAATCCAATAAAATATTCAGTCGGGTCTTAGTTTTCTATGTTAAAATCCGATTGAAATCAGATCCAAATTTGTTTATGAAATATGGTCAATTCTTATGGTTCTATTTGGAAACGGGCAGTTGGAGGGAGTTTATTTATTTGGTAGATTTGGCAGCTACCACCTATAAGAGATGGTAGTTACCAAATCCATTTTGTGCAAATACAAAGGGATGGCCATCTCACTTTCTCTCATCCTAGCGAGCCATGATCAGGTGCCATCACATGGCCATCCTTGAAGTGTGCCACTGCACCTGATGCCCTCCATCTTTGGATGACAGCCTGTCATTTGTTGGGCCCAAAAGCAGATGGAGGGCAGCTAGGTGCAGAGGCACACTCAAAGTATGCCATGTGATGGCACCCGATCCTGGCTCCATCCTAGCTTACATCTATCACCAATGTAGTTTGACCAAGTTTCAAACGGCAATTTCTCGTGAGATTTTTAAACCGTGACAAATATCGTGATATTTACTGTTTTAACAGATATTTATCATGAGTTTTTTTTTTTTTTAAATGTGTTTTATTTATATTTTCTTATAAAAAATCATTTTTTATTGCTGAGATTTTACCTAAAAATGCAAGATTTGTAAAAAAATTCAAAATCTCTATAGTTTTTTATTTTGCCGATTTTAACTTTTGTCACTATGGGTGGTATTAATTAGTTCTTCATTAAATGTCATCTCTCCTATCAAATCCGGCTCCCCCACATACAATTGGATTTGGTGATGCCCTAAACTGGGGCAACCAATTTATATCTTTTATGAAAAGTATTGAAAGCATAATGCCAAAGAATATTTGTATCTGTCAACAAGTCTCAAAGCATACCAAGACTATTCCCATACTTGAGTCGGACTTGTTCTTAATTAATTGACTCAAGCTTAGCCATGAGAAGTGTTGTTTCAATCCAAAAAGATTAGGTTGTGCAGGCTTGCTACACTGTAGCCTTTCCTATCCATGAGGGCTTTACTCATTTGGTAGTAGGGTTGTTAACGGGTCAGGTTTACCCAGACCCGACCTGTACCAAACCCTATAGGGTCCGGGTATGGTAGTAAATAAAAAGATCCAGGTTCCGACCTGAAGGTACGATTAATACATGGACCTGGGTATAGTTTGTGAAATTTTATACCAGGCCATTCACATTCTTTATAAAAAAAATTTATATAATATAAATTATGTTTACACACATGGCTTTCGGACCCCTCGTTGAAACTCATGGGAGTATGTCGTGTTGTCTAAATCCGGCCCCATATAAGGACCATTAGATCATATTTTTTCAGAACAAGATTTTTTGAGGGATATTTTGATATATTATATAGAACATTGATTTTTCAACCATTAAAAAACCCTATACACACGCCTAAAAACATGATCCAAAGGTCAGTTCCTATTAAAACAAACACAGATCACATGTAGAGGATCAGATCTAAAAGAACATAAATGGCTTCCAACTTATGGGTTTGGTACTCACGAGAGAAGGAAAACTAAAGATGTCAATGAATCTGAATTTGTCCCATATCCAACAAATTCAATTCCATTTAGTTGCATTTGGTAAGCTAAAATCATATCCAATTATAATCAGAGGCAGATACAGTTTTATTTTATTTTTCTTACAAATACTATGGATAACCGAAATCTGACGGATATCCAAATTAATTTACACGTAAAAAGGCAGATCAAATCCATTTAGCCAACATCCGATTAATCGAATATAGTATTGGCCACATCCGATCCGAATCCAAACTATGCAAAACCAGGCGCTCCCACGAGAGAGAGAGAGAGAGACCCTGATGTTCATCGCAAAGCCGCGGGCGCAGTTCGCTGCACTTGCGGGCCCACAATCTCAAGATGGACGGTTCGCTGAAGCTCTGCTGTATAAACAACACAGAAAACGCAGTATACATACAGCCCATGCTCAGAGAGAGAAGGGAGTAGAAAGATGAGGGAGATAGCCTGCGTTTGTAGGCCCCCAACCCTATTCCTTCCAAGAAAAACTCCCCTTCCTCCCTCCTCTCTCTCCTCAACAACCCTTTGTGGGTCTCACCGAAAACCCTCGGATTCGGCACCAACTCGATCCCTCGTCATCGAAACGGTCGAGGGCGAGACGGCCGAAGAGACGAAACCCGTCAATCGCCGGCTCATTTTGGTTCGGCACGCCGAGAGCTCGTGGGAGGATCGATCCTTGAGAGGTTTGAGCCGAAAAAATGAGCACACATATTTTATTTTCTCGAATATGTCTCTCTTTCTCTTGTAATTGAGAGGTTTGAGCCGAAAAAACAGAAAAAACAAACACCCATCTTTTATTTTCCCGAATATGGCTCTCTTTTGTGATTCTGGCGTTTACTGATCATATTTGTGAGAGATTTTGAGAATTAAAAAAGTTTGTTTATCGTGCATGAGTTATCTTTGTCTCGATTTGTAGTTTTCGACTATAAATCCGTCCATTCATTGCGGAGGTTTAATGTTGGTGCTCGATTTAATGAGTTTTTTGGGCTTTATTTTCCGTTTTCGTCTAGAAAACTGCATACCAACTAGTGTCACGCAAGATGAAAATAGCTGATTTCTTACCTATAACGACCGTTTAGTGTATACTCTTTAGTTCATAGTGATAGAATGAATGTTTGTGTTTTTATCAGCCATTTAGTCCCACACTGATCAACCACTATGACAAGTTTTTTTTTTGCCAAGGTCGTTTTTTTCTTTCCAGTTCTGGCTGTGGATTTCCCTAAAGTTGGTGGGATCATGAGAATTGCAAGGTTTTTTGGTTAAGCAGTGGGGGAAACCAGCTTAGTCTCCATATCTGTGGTGCACTATACTGCACTTAATTGGATAAATTACTACAACGAGCTGTCGTCGCACATGCCGTGTGCCGAAGGGCAAGCATATGTTGTAAATGAATGTAGAACTAGTTGTAATAGGCCTTAATAAATGTTCACGACGAAGACGTAGATTCCCAGGAACAGGAGTTATAGAAGAAGGTAGACACCTAGTGTTTTACAGACTACCCAACTCACATACTTGAAATCTCTCTAAGGTTGAGTTGTTTTCAATATGAATTCAAACATGAATTGCTTGATGTAGAGCATATGAACGTGGCCTTTGTCTTGTCAAAGCACAAAGTATTGGTCTAAACCTAATGTGCTAGTACCTAGGGTATTTAATGAGAGTGAGATAGCGATAAACTTATGTTTAGCCATTGACACCTATAGTGGATAAAATACAAAGGCATTAAATGCGAATTCAGAAAGGAGGTTGAGGAATGCATTCAAGGGGAATTACAGCTATAACAGCGAAAAGGATTGACGATGATTGGGTTAGAAACTTAGAACAGTGAATGCATCCAACTGTTAGGGGGTTTGCTACCATAATTTGGGTGTACCTTTGTTCTGCATCGAGCAATTCATGTGTGAATGTTATAATTTTTAAACAGGAAGCTTTAGAGAGGTTTCAAGTTTGTGGGTTTAGCAGTTGAGAGAGTTTGAGTAGATTGTTAAAAAGCGAGCATGTTCTGTCTTGTATAAGTCTTGTTAGTTTAGACCATTATTCTCTTTCATACTTTTAAGGCCTGTTAAGGTGAGGTTAACATTCACGTACAGTATGTATCTGTCACACCACTTGCAAGTTCAGTGAAGCAAGGAAATAGCTAAGTGAATGCTTTGTCCGAAATTGGGTGTGACCAAAATGGCACAAGAGTGTCAGTCTGTTACACAATTTGTTCCAGGTAGATATCCATTTTATGTCTTTGTCATATCTACATGGATGTGGCGGTATGGTCCTCTTACCAATTTAAGTTCAATCCACCACTGAATTAGAACTTTTGATATGCTTTTGCTTCACAGGTGATTTATGTAAAAGTCCTGCATAATGGTCTAGAACTAATTTACTTGGTCCACACATCATCTCTTGGTTGGATTGCACTGACTCCCAAAACGGCAGTTTCTTGAACTGCAAAAGAAATAACATCTTATTATGTTTCCTTCTTTTGATTTCTTTTTCTTTCTCTTTTTGGTTTATTTTTACACTGAATCAGGGGAAGATTAATGAATCAAATTTGTTTTTATCTTCAACCAGGAAAACATACTCCAAAAGTAAATAAGAAACGATACAAGATCTGATAAGGGCAGCATCAGTGAAGTCCTATTCTCTTATGATCAAACCTCTTATGAAGGAAGGAGGGAAAGTGTGTGCAATTCTAGCTCTGATACTGTGAGAGCTCATTCTACACTAGTGTCATGCCAAGGAAAATTTTAGTGGAAAATGTTTTAAGGCCCTAGCTGTTACTGGTGACAAAAACAGAGGTGATTCTAGAAATTCCCTCGAACCTCTATTCTTCTCTCTTTTTCTCTTAATTTGTGGATGCTGCCATCAGGTGTGCAATTAACACACCATGCCATTGATAACCAAGAAAAATCTTGTTCATTTTGTACTTTCCCTTTTCATCCTGCTCATTTATGTGATCAAGGAGTTGGGCAGGGCTTGATATCCTATGATTATCTGCTGACGTACCAGGCCTATGGGCCTAAAAGAACTTTATGCAGTATCAGACAACTAAAATCCCCTGATTATCTGGATTTTCTTGATGAGTCAATGTGAAGTCCACTCTGAATCTTAGCATGATTGGCACAATTTGGTGACCAACTGTTTCACCTTTCAAGTAAATCAAGGTTGTACTAATCATACAAGTGGTGCTGAGTCAACCAAAATTTGACAAAGACGTGACTCCATGGAAGATTGTTTGATTGATCTCAAGACTTTGACTTGGAAACCCCTCTATGCATGTTTCACTAGGGAAGTTTTTTTTTTGGATTTTTCAGATCTTATTTGATAACGTCTGGTGTCCAGAGTTGATAGGTCTTTCCTGGGTTCATATCTTTGATTGACTCATGGAGTCAATTGAAGACTTGGGGATTGACTTGACTAAGGATGCTCTGACCCTTAAATCACGTCCAAAACATTCTACTGTTTCCTAATTAGGGCTAGAGGGAGAAAAGGAGGGGGAATGAATTAAGGGTGGGGGGCTTCATTTTTCTGGAAAAGAATGGTGAGAGGTGTAAGGAAGGGTGAAATGGTTAAGGTTGTGTATCCATAGTTTTTTTCTTTTTTTCCCAGTAGTGTAGCCTGTTGAATATATATTTTGATGTAATAATAATATGGAGGTCTTGTGTAGTCGACAGTATAATAAAGGAGTTAATGAAATTGATAAGCACCCTAGAGGACAAGTTCTCCAGAAAACTTGCATGGAAGTGACCAGTACTTCATCATCATCAAGCGTTATCCCAACTGCATGGCGTTGGCTTTATGAGTGACATGATTGAATACAGCTGCAATATATTCTATTAATCTTTGTTGGGAAATCAAACATTCAAAATGTGCATTTAATCATGTTGAAATCAAATCATGAACAACCCATCAAACAATGTGTCATATGCAAGTCATCTGTCAAAGCTCACCTGTCCAATCTCAGGCCATCAAGGAACCAGTACTGAGGAAGTCGGTTCTGGAAAATGCCTTTGCTCTATTAATGATTTAGTGTAAAATAATACCTCATCAAAGACTGACAATAATTACGCTGACATCAATGAATAGGTGTCTTCTGCTTTCTGGGTAGCTTTGTGTTACAAACTTTGAAAAAGAAAACCAGTTCTACTTATACCACTAAAATTACACTGCCATAGATTAAAACTACTAATGAATTGGTCTCAGAAATGTTGCATCCTGTTATGTGGATCATGCTGGTCATAACTTGTCAAAAGTTCTAGCGTTCCTTATTGTTGTAAGTAAATGACAGTCAGTTCTTTAACACCGGAATGATTTGCTAGCTATTATTAGCTATCCTGTTGGTGCCCACTCGCTTCACAAACCTTAGCATTTGCTTTCATGGGAGAGGGGTCTCCCATTACATGAAGCAACTTTGATGCTCTATTTTATATGATTCAGATCATGATCGCCTCTTGAGTAAAGCTGGACGCCTTACTGCTATCAGTGTTTCTCACAAGCTCCAACAGATAAATTGGGTACCTGAACTTGTTTTATCTAGGTTTGGATTGCTTAGCAACTTATGTTGTCACTACACATATTTCTTATATCTTTCTTGTGCTAGGCTTGGTTAAGACCTTGGCTTTGAATTTCTTAGGTTTCTCATAAGTTTTGTACCCTGAGTCCAGACTGAAGGTTAGAAATTGTTTTTAAGTTTAAATTCAAAATGGCATGATATAGAGAGGATTTATATATTAAACTAGAGGTGGTGCTGGTTTATTTGTTTGTCTTTAAAAATGTAAGTTTCCCTACTATGTTCGTAGGACCTAAGACACTGATTAAGCCTCTTCACATATTGGCACAGCGATGCAGCTCGAAGTAGGGAAGCACTTCAGATTATGCAGGAGCATGTTCGAGGATTTTCAGAAGCAGAGGTATATTTCATGTCAAGCTTCTATTCAATTGCTGCTATGGATGGACAGACTACTGAGCACCTTCTGGAGGCCATTTGCAAATTTTCAAGGAATGACATTCTATGATTCTAATGGTCATGTAAGTCTTTGATCTTGAGACCATGATAATAATGGTTGACTACCATTTCTGGCAAAGCGCCCGACAGCCTGTCAACTTTTACTTAAACATTGACCCTCATGGCCTCTATTAGATGAAAAAGAATATAACTTCAGAATTTCGGTGTAACTTTTCAAACTCTAAACATTATCTTATGAGTTATGACTCAGCTATCCCTTTTCTTCTAGTAACTTTTCTTCAAAGAGTCTGACAGCCTGTCAACTTTTACTTAAACATTGACCCTCATGGCCTCTATTAGGTGGAAAAGAATGTAACTTCAGAATTTCTATGTAACTTTTCAAACTCTAAACATTATCTTCGACTCATCTATCCCTTTTCTTCCAGTAACTTTTCTTCAAAGACTTAACAGCTACTGATTTAACTTGAGAACTTGAGTTATGGTCTTGGTCACATGTATTCTGGTCCATTAACCGATGAGATCAATAACAACTGAGAGAAAAGGAGTCCCCAGACAGGTATTTAAAAGTGATGGAATTATACAGGTGCATGGGACATAATAAAGGTTGGGAAGAAGCGGCATCAATGTTCTCAGGTGCCTCAATACAACTAAAAATATCCAATGCTGCCTTACACTTGAAGCTTCTGGAAAATCTTGGGAGGAGGTAAAAACTCTTGATTTTTATGGTGCATTTGTTCTCCAGGTTGCTGGTCACCCTTTTTATATGTTGGCCATTTCATGGCAATCCAGGCATACTCTCAATTTCAATTTAGAGAAAAAAGAACTTTAGAAAGTTTTATTTTATGTGGGGCCATTAGCATTAATATCTTTTGCAAAGTTTCACTTTTTCCAAAACGCACATGAATACGAGAAATGGAAAAGTTTTATTACCAGATTCATGTTAAGACCCAGTAAATCTTTATATTGTTGTGCTTGTTAGATGCTAAAATATGCATGAAACTGTCAAAGGGTTCAACAAAGAGTTAAGAGTTCAACAGTCTACAAAGAGTAGGCTGAAGAAACGTGCATGTGCACACACAACAAACATCCACAAACATGAAAAAACTTGTGACATACATTTCATTTTCTCGTTTTAGGCCTTCTCATCAGCTGGCCTTAGTGGTTGGAAGCTTATTGGCATAGTTAAACCAGATGATGGTCGATAAGGCCATGGTAAGTCTTGTGTCTTCCGTTCTGCTTTTACTTTTTAAACTTACCTGCTCTGCTTAATTAGCTGAACATGTTCCTGCATTTTCTATCACCCAGAATAAACATCTCAAGGTTTGGGAGTAGAGAAGCACCAGAGGCTCTTTATGAAGCACAAGCAAGTGTAGTGAGATGCAAAACCTTGGTTTGTCTATGCAAAAACTGAAAAGCAAGAAGGGACATTTGCTTGCCCCTCGGTCGCCTTCTCGATCATCTAGGCAGTCCATATTTTCCTGCCTTAGATGTATGATTTAGGTGTCAAGCCAATGTTTTTTACGGTTGTACTGTGAATTTACCATCTGTCTACCATGCACTTGTATAGAATAGTTCCTTAACAGCAATGTGAAATTGTCTTTCGGCACCTTTATTTTTCTGGTCTTTCACATCTTTATTCTCTTAGAACATCAATGTATCTCGAGAAACACAGACACTGCAGCCTCTATTCTGTGGCATACTGTTTTGTCCAGTTGCTGGCTGTCTCATCAAATTTAGCACGATCCATGCGCCAGAGGAGGCCAATCTCATATACTACGGGATCATCTCCATGCGGGTTGGCAAGCAACGAGTATATTTCTTCCAGTACCTACAGCATCAAATGGATGTCACTATGAAAGGTAATAGTAATATCTCTCCCTCTTTCTGTTACATTACATATATGCGTCCATGCACAAACACTCAGGTGACTAGTGAAATTTAGAAAATTTAGAACACGGAAGTTGCTCAAGAAGAAAGTGTGTGACCTTTGATATGGTCACAGCAGGACTCCACTCTTCATACATGATTGGCAAGAGGATTTTGCCGTAACTATTGATGTTTGGGTGGTATATCTTAGTGACGAACGCCACCTGCAATGAGTAAACAACATGCTTCATTTTCTCTTCTAAAATATCCACGGGAAGTTTCTTCTGTAACCAAAGTATAGGGGGAGGGCTGAGCCAGAGTTGCAGTCTGTTTGCCATTTACACATGGGATAGACTTGGCTATGCCAACATGAAAGATTTCACCCTGCCGCTCTCCAATGCAAGCCAAGTCTGCTGATTGTGTTAGAACCTGGGTCACATGGATACTCCATTTTGACTTCGGTGTTGTATCCCCTTGTATATTAGTCATATTGGAAACTTCATAAAAATAACTATCCCTGCCCCCTGGCTGTATCCATGTGATATGGGTTCAAACAGAAAGTGAAAAGGAGACTAACTTGATTGGATGTTGACTCGGGAGGGTTTTGTTGCACAGACCTGACCTTAGTCAGGATGAGCACCGGGTCAATTCTAACTTGAAGTTGTTAGTTGCATTCTAGAATGGTAAGAGGCACAGACACCAAAATAGCTACATTATTCTGAAAATATCACCGAATAAGTACAATATCTTCCCACCCTCTTTTTTTAGCATTTAATATATAGAAATGTTTTAAAAACATCATGATATTATTGTTTAAATGAAAATCCCATGGTTCTATCATGATATTCATGTTTTTATGGGCAAAATCTTAGGAATTTTTCACATGTTTTTTTGTTGTTTCTTGTATTTAAAATTTAAAATTTGTTTTATTTTTACGAAGATCTTCTCAATGAAATTTTCAAAAACCTCAATGAGAAATTCACAGCTTGATAATTGCCGTTTTAAACTTTTGTCAATGTAAGGGTTAGAAAACACCAACCCTCGGTGGACGGAATGGATATTCCCCTGGAAGTTCGATGTCAATCATAAACTTCCCTCCTGAGTAAGGACTATTTTCCGGGCCAGACATTGTAGCTACCCAGTGGTGGGTGTCTTCATCGCAAGGTCCTACAAACAAGAACATACCCAAATTAGAGTTCCCCAAAGTACTAAAGAAAGATGGTCCAATTTCAGAAATAACAGAGGCCTTGATTCTTATCCCAGTCCCAAAGAAAATTCCAAATAACTCATCTACTGAGTTCATTTGCTGCATTTTCTGTCCAAGCCCTCTGCCACTGAATCCAGCAACTATGGCCTTGTCCAAGTAGGGTCAAATGACTAGAGCCAAGTGGAGCTATGAGCTTAGGATCATGTTCTTTGAGCATTTTCTGAGTAATCCACTCTGTTTTGTATAGGAGCAGCATGCAGATCAAAGGAAACGAACAGACCCACAGTGCAAAACGGAAGGGGGTTGCTCTTCAATTTTGCCAGCTCTGAATTGATTCTTTTGCTCCCCATTGCAGCTCAATTTGGTAGTTAAAAAACCCTATAGACAGCACCGGGAAATTTCATAGAAGAAGCTCCTGCTAAGAAAAAGAGTGAAGAAAGTATCATTGGAAAAAATGATTTCAATTGTTTTGAATTTGGAGAGCATGCAACTGCAACAAGAATGGGAATTCTTTGGACATCCTAAAGATATCATCAACCCAAGAAACATACAGAGCTATAAGGTGCAAGAAAGAAATGCAAATGGGCATTGTCAACTAGCTTCTTTCTCATTCAATTTTAAACACACTGATTATTTCAGTTACCTGCAACCAAGATTCCAAAAGAAAAGAAAGCGATCAAGGAAGAAGGGATGAATACATGAGGATGACAAATAAAGGAGCAAGGAAGAAATTCAACCAAGAAAACAATATCGAAGGGATTAGTCTCGAATGGTCAAGATTGATAAGAGACTCTTAACAATAACTCATGCTGCTCACCTGTGATACCAAGATAGCCTATGATCAAACTTCAGAGCCATTAAGGGAGGTTGAACGGTTTGTCAGGTAGTAACTAAAACTGCCACACTACCCTTTGAGTGCACCAAACTGGCATCTAGGTTTTCTTTGGCGCATCTCCACCATCCATAAGAGAAATTCAGAGTGAAGATTCACTTAAGACTAAGAGCCATTGACTCGGGTCTCGGGGTCTGGTCATGCGTTCTTTCGCACTCCAAGTTCAGATTGAACGCATCTGAATGGTCACATTCTAAATCCCAATCAGCTCATGATTGGGCTATGACCCAGGCTGCATAATTTTGGTCATCAAATGGTTCACCCTTTTGATGTCCAGCGACTTGGCTGGTTCAAGACTTGGTCTAGCCTTGGGCAGCATCTAAACTTGACCTATTAAGACCTAACTACCTACCTGGTTCACAAGCCAGGCCAGCCAGCCTAGCCTATGAGTTACTTTAGATATCTTGAATGCTGCGAGACTTAGCCCAATCTTGGGTTCCTTGACTTCGCCCTGAGAAACAAAAGCCAAATGTTACAAGGAACTGTTCTTCCCTGAATCAAGCAAGCCATGGATCCTGGTCTTTGAGGAAAAAAATTGCAAGATAAAGGGCATGATAGTAAAAAGTATTAACATGTTCAAGCAAATCCTTCTAGCAATAAGGATATAAAAGAAGCATAATATTTTGGCTTTCTCCGTTAATCTTAGCCAAAAAATAAAAAAGGGTCTCTATGGTTTATACATGTCTTTCTTGGAAATCGGTTCTTACTTTACATAAATATCATTTAATTCCGAAAACAAAATAAAATCTGTAAAAATTTTGTATGTGCTCTTAGAAAATGCAAGTGTAGTTTATGGATATCATGCATGAATGTTTTAAGAGTTTTAAGTAAAAACTCTTGCGTATGACAACCTTTTTTATGTCATTCATACTCACAATAAGGGGTATGTAGGGTTGCAAACGGGGCGGATTTAGGGAGGAGTTTTTGCAAATTTTGGCTGATCTGATCCGATCAGACTCCCCATTGTATTTTGGGATCCTTGCATCCCCGGGTATGGTAGAGATCCATTTCATGCTGGTGGAAGTGGAGAGGAGAACGAATCTTTGTCTCTATGACATGCAAGTGAGATGACTTTCTCGTCATATAGGGTGTGTTTGAATTCAGAAAATATAGTGGAATTGAAACTAAATCCTTTGACCATCTTCTAGCCAAAAAAAAAAAAATGGTGGAATTGGATTCCATCCTTCTAGCCATACTAAAAAAACCTTCATCTGTGATGATGGAGAACTTCATAGGTGAATTTTTTTCGCACCCAAAATCTTTAATTGAAAGGCAGATTGATACTTGTCACTTCCCCTAATGTTTCCACCCAATGGTTCATCTCATCTTCTCCCATACGTGACGAACATGATCATAGTTTTCATGAGAATATATGTACTATATTTTTTTGTCATTTGTCATTTTTCTTTTTTCCTTTAAAAGATAATTTTCAAGTTATTACCTTTTATGACAATTTTATCTTCCAAATATGATACCTATAAATCTACATTGTGGTTTTGGGGTCTGCCAAAAATGCATAAGGCGTGCTGTGATATAATCACGATAGCTGGATGGTTAGGTTGCACTATCATAACTGAGGGGTCTTGGGTTTTAATCTTATGAAGGATATCCTTAGGTTGCCTAAAAAGTAAAACCCTACGAATGATACATTAGTTTACGAGGTTCAGCAAATACGCCTACGATCTACATCAAAAAACAAAATCATGCAGGATCTAAATCAAGCATACGTTCCAAATAAGAGATGTATGTATTATCAAACATGATAGAGAAGTACCAACAGGGGCTCAGCGTGGTTGGTAGGAGCTGTTAGTGCACGTCTCCTTGTGGTGGGACATTGCAGGTTCAAAACCCAGTGGTACGCTGAATAATAATTGGTTGGGGGTGTCTAACCCCAGCTTGCCTTAAAAGAAAACATGATAGAGAAGTCAAGACAAACAACAAATTCAAGGAGTTACGTAATTTGGTGAATATGCTTAGATCGAAAAAACTTACAATAAAATAACATGATCTGCGTATTAACAAGTGCAATAAATAAAGCAAAACCCTACGAATGATACAACAGTTTACGTGGTTCAGCAAATATGCCTACGATTTACATAAAAAAGATAATTAATCATGCAAGATCTAAATCAATCGTGCATGCAAAACAAGAGAACTATGTTTTATCAGGCATGATACATAAGTTAAGACAAACAACAAATTCAAAGAGTTACATAGTTTGGTGAATATGTTTAGATTGAAAAAAAAACTACTCAAAGCCAGCTGAATGAAAAAAATGATCTACGTTAGTATTAACGAGTGCAGTAATAAAGCAAAACCCTACTAATAGGGATGGCAGTGGACCGGGGGACAATGGGGCACCGCCTCGCTCCGTTTGGATTGGGGATGAAGGGAATGAAACGGGGATGAAGGTTAAAATCTATCCCCATGCAGGGATGGACTTACGCTTTCCCCCGCCCGTCCCGTCCCCAATCCTTCAAGGGATGACTATAGACCAAGAGGAAACGGGCCCCCGCCCCGCCTCGCCCCTGTTTGGACCGGGGATGGAGGACTTGAAATGGGGATGGAGGTTAAAATCCATCCCCCTGCGGGGATGGAGGTTCGGATTTTGAGACGGGGCGGGGGGTGGAGACCTTGTCCCCCGCCCCTGCCCGGTCCACTGCCATCCCTACCTAAGAATGATGCAACAGTTTACGTGGTTCAGCAAATATGCCTACGATTTACATAAAAAAAACAGAATCATGCAAGATCTAAATCAAGCATGCATGCAAAATAAGATTATATATTATCAAGCATAATAGAGAAGTTAAACAACAGACTCTAAGAGTTTGGCGGATACGCTTAGATCGAAAAAACCTACTCAAAGCTAGCCAAATAAAAAAAAAACATGATGTTCTCTGTATTAATGAGCGCAATAAATAAAGTAAAACCCTATGAACGATACAACAGTTTAGGTGGTTCGACAAATATGCCTACAAAAAAAAAAGAACACAAGAATCACGCGACATAACGAGATCTAAACCAAACATAAATTTTCAACCGATCAGTAACAAGTACTTTAACTATCACTACTTGACAGAAAAAAAAAGTTACAAAAGCGACCAGTACCACTCACACCTCATACGCTAGTCCTCCCACGCATGCACAAATTCAAGATATCTGTGAATTCTATGCTGGGTTTGATATCCAAAACATGATATTTTATGCTAATTTAGATCCAATGGTGCTTTAGACTAAGAGAGAACTCAAATACCAAATTCAACCAAGCAAGGAACAGGAAATTACATGATTCAGCAAACATATCCATGGGAAGAGAAGTGACACCAAATACAAAGGTCATGCAAGCAAGAAAACACACAAATATCAGCAACAATACTCTTTTGGCTTTGCCTATTGGTAAGTAACTGAAGACAGCCACAAATCAACCTTTCTTACTGTATGCACACCTTCAAATGTTTCTCTTCCTCTCACTGCCACCCTTCTCCTTTTCCATTGACAGATAGGCAACAAGACCCAGATACCAAGAACCAGGCTGCTCTACCCTTCTTATAAACAATGCATATGCTAGCATCAATTCTTGACTTTTCAGCCTCAGACATGCCATAAACAACATCCCCCATTTCTGGTAGGTGCCATCTCTATCTTTAGGTCGCTAAAGAGATTCTTGCAACCTATATATCTTGAACTGTGTCATGACACAAGGGTCAGAAATGGAGACTAAGAGTGATGACTTTGCTTGTTGGTCCCATCCAAACTGGACCCAGTTTGAGCCAGAGAGTAACAAATAGAACTTTGTCTTGAGGTTTATATATGTTCTATAAGCTATCATTTGAGCCCAGCCCAATAATTGCCATAGGCTAAGCCCAACAAGACCGAGGTGAGGCCGACCAGCCTACTTGTTCTCTGGGCTCTATGTGATGAACCCAGCCTGGTCACATGCGCTCCTCTACTTAACTCTAGACAACCCTCGAAAATGACCGTTTAAAGTTTTTTTTTAACATATTTAACTTCACTTATACAGCCCTTTACTTCTTGTAGCCATACTTAAGGGATGTTTGTGTGCACCCACTTACCCAGATAAACAGGATAAGCTGGGAAATCACATTGCCATTCCCACCTTATCCGGTACATCCGGATAAGTGGTTGCATCCAAACACCACCTTGGGTAAAATAAGTAATTTCAGAGGGAGAAGAGGAACTTGGGCAGCAGTTATTTGATCAATTTCTTAAAAGGTAAGTCATCTATCTTAAATATTTGAAACCTAAGGCAGTTATTATATTTAACTTTCCCTTATTTTAAATTACCCACCTTTCCTCTTGTTTTTACCAGTCACCACTCATTATGGTGGGTTCAAACCCCAGGTTATCGTCTCTGTTCCATGTCTGGTTTAATCCACCAGCACCCTTAAGCTTGGGGAAAAATCTGGTTCATTCAGACCTGAACAGCTGATTTGGTGGGACTGTGGGCTTCAACTCTGCATACTATCATGTAGGGCTGGTAAACGAGCCCAGCTTGGGTTGTTCGGGCTCCACTGGTGAGCTCGTCATGAGCCAAGCCGAGCCTGAGCTCGTTACAACCTGAGCTTTATGAACTGATCACAAGGGCTCGTTTTCTAAAAAAAATATTTGTAAGTATTTTTTAAGCTTGATAGTATATAAAATACATGTATAAAACCATATTGCATATAATGTATATAAGAGAACAACGTAGCTGCTTAACTGTTAGCTACATGTTGACCGTTGGATTTGACTTAAAACTGGGAAACCCGTGTTTTTAGGGTTTGTTTTTACCCTTTTTGTTTTTTATCCTGATTTTTTTCCCCTTTCCCTCTCCCTCTCTTGTTTCCTTACCAGACTAGTCGGAGGTAGTTTGCGGTCGCGCGGCAACGGTGCTTTGCGGCATCACCTGAGGTTCTCTCTCTTGTGATCTTTCTGCCTCTCTTGTTTCTCTTTCTGTTTTGTTTTCGTAGATCTAATTTTTTTGATGTTCTATTTTTTTCTCTTTCTGTTTTTGTAGATCTAATCTCTTTGCTGCGCTGATTAGCGGTCAAGTGACGGGTGCTTTGCCGCAGCACCTGAGGTTCTTTTTTTTTCTCTCTCTGATCTTTTCCTCAAATATTTCCTTTGGGCCCTCTTCTTTTCCGAAGGTGTGTCGCGCAGAGCGGTTAGTGTGCCCTCTCCACCTCTCTGTCAATCTCTCTCTCTCAATCGATCTCTTCATTCTGTCGAGGCTATCCTCGCGTGAGCCCACTCTCTCTCAATCGATCTCCCTAGACGTGCTTGGCTGATTGCGAGGTTTTTTCTTTTCTTTTTTTTCGAATCATTTGCACGCTTTTAGTCCCTTTGTGAGATTCTACATGTGTTCTTGAAGTCATACTCAAGGCCCCAAAATTTTAACCCAAATTTTGGAGAATTTTTATTTTACTTTTTTATGACAGCAGAAACAATGCACTTTATTGGGTTAAGTATTGAGGCAGGACTGACGGAGCAACAACATTTATTTTATTTCAAATAAATCATGATATCATAGTTTTGAACGTCATAGAAATTAAGACCTCAAACATTATCCTTAAATGACGCAGGAACACAATAAATCAAGCATGTCGATAAGCATTCCATCCTGCAATCGTTCATAATACTCTACTTTTTACCTGAAAAATAGCAAGATAATCAGAATTAAACTACAACCAATTTAAGTAGGAAAATGCTATGAATTTGACAAATATACTAAGTAACAAATATGAAAGAGATTGATTTAATTACATGCAATAAGTCATGACACTAAGCATATCATGAGAATACGAACATTACTAAACTATTGCATATTGCTAATTTAAGTTTCTAACTAGTATACATGAACACTAACATGATCAAATCAACAATCATAAGAATAAAAAAATTATTTCATGCTAAGTTAACTAATAACAAGTTAAAGCATAAAGTAAACAACATGAACTGAAATACTACAGCAACAACAAATTCTAAGAATTTAACTAACATACGTGAACAATAGCAAGCTCAAATCAAACTCACAGATATACTGAATTTATTTTATGCTAATTTAAATAATCACATGCTAAAATTAACTATTAACATGTTAAAGTGCAAACATGCCAACTCCTTGCTCAACTGATGTACACAAGATATTTTTAGTTAGGGTTTTTCTTTAACATCTTGTGTACATCAGTTGAGTAGGGAGTTGGCATGTTTGTACTTTAACATGTTAATAGTTACTTTTAACATGTGATTATTTAAATTAGTATAAAATAAATTCAGTATATCTGTGAGTTTGATTTGAGTCTGCTATTGTTCACGTATGTTAGATTCTTAAAATTTATTGTTATAGTACTTCAGTTCATGTTGTTTACTTTGTGCTTTAACCTGTCATTAGTTAACTTAGCATGAAATAAATTCTTTATTCATATGATTATTGATTTGATCATATTAGTGTTCATATATGCTAGTTAGAAACTTAAATTGGCAATGTGTTGTAGTTTAGTCATGTTCGTATTCTCATGCTATGCTTAAATATCATGACTTATTATCTGTAATTAAACCAATCCTTTGCATACTTGTTACTTAGTATATTTGTCAAATTCATAGTATTTTTCTACTTACACCGATTATAGTTTAATTTCAATTATCTTACTATTTTTCAAGTGAAGAGTAGAGTATTATAAGCGACTGCGGGATGGGATGCTTATCGAGATGCTTGATTTATTGTGGTCACGAGTCATTTAAGGATAGTGTTTGAGTTCTTGATTTTTATATCATTCAAAACTCTGATGTCATGATTTATTTGGAATAAAATAAATGTTGTTGCTTGATCACTCCTGCAATGTGGCTGAATACTTAACCCAATAAAGTGAATTGTTTCTGCTGTTATAAAAAAAATTCTTTAAAATTTGAGTTAAAATTTAAGGGCGTTACAGTTATGGTATCAGAACCTGAAGACAATAAATCAAAGATCACGGTCGTGCCACACTTTGCAAGCGCTCTGTGAGTATATTTCATTTTATTGGTTATGTTACTTGCATGTTCTTTTTATTATGGTGCCATACTCTTTTATATCCATAGACTTTACTAGGTGTGAATATTGAACCAATAAAACATGTATTAGACGTATATAACCTTATCGGATATAATCCTATATGTGTACACTATATACCAAACACATAAATATTATTGGACGTGAAAAAATTATCACTGACCTGATCCTACTAGATATGACTAAGTAGGAGGACATATTGGATATGGACAAGTTATTTGAATATCATGCCAACGTTATATGCCATCAAGGTTAGATGCCAATATTATGGTACCGACGAAATCACAAAAGAACTGGAGGTCAGTATGAGTGAAAAGTACCTCAGTCTTTTCGAGTAGTCCTTATATGTGAATTTCGATGACAAAATTCTTTTTAGGGGGAAAGGATGTAATACCCGTGAATTTTATCAGATAAATAAACTTGAAATTATGTCCTTAAGCTGGTCCAAGAATATTTTTGTTGTTTTATTTGTTTATTCGTATTTGGATCATGGATATTTTGTTTGAATCTTCAATGTTGAATCCCTAAATATTCTGTTCGGAACTTCAATTTTTTCATTCAGATCTTAGATATCAGACCACGAATATTTTAATTGGATAACCAATAAGGGATTTTAGGCAAATGGATCGGATCTTTGATATTGGATCCTTAATATCATGATCAAATTTGATATTGGATCCAGGACGAATGGAGTGGATCCACGAAGTTTAAATCAGATTCTTAATAAGAAAAATTTCTATATCGGATCTATAACACTTTATTTGGAATTCGTAATACCCTATGCGATGTTTGGATCCATATTACTTCGTTTGGATCCTGGATGTCAGAGATTTAAATATATTATGGATCCAATTAAATTTTTTAATGTTTGGATCCATAATAATTTGTTGGAATCCATGAATATTAATTTGGATCCATAGTTCCAATTCATAGTATAAAGAAAACTTTGGATCCTTAGATTTGGATCTCTTGTAGGGATTTATAAATAAATTGGATTATGGATCCATCATAGTTACGTGAAATTCAGGATAACGTAATTTGGATCCATAATAATTCAAGTTGGATCCTTCTTCGGAATTTTAAACATACTGAATCTATCACGATAAATTATTGGAGCTTATAAACCTTGAAAATTTTGAATGTTAAAGTTTATAGAATAGATAAAAAACTTGCCCACTATCTGGACGATCTTATATTGCCACTTTATCATTTTTCTAAGCCTCACATGATTCCTTTTTACTTTCTCAGTTTTTTTGGTTTTATTTTCTGATAAAACCCATTTCTTCTAGAATGGGTTTGTTTCTGTTTGCCAAAGGTTAATAACCTTTTTTTGGTAGTCAAATTATCTGCAATCTTTCACACTTTCTTTTCATTTTCACATTCAGTTTGACAAATGCTTTCTTTTGGAAGTACATAGCTTGTGAGGGCAAACATTCTGAGGCATTGGGGTTTTATACAGAAGCTCTGGCTATGGCTAAGGTGATCTTTTTTATCTTGTCTTTCATATTTGGCTTAAATTAGTGCTCTTTGTTTTCTATTGCTTTCACCTGAGTCTGAAATTTCTGTGGCTTTTACATTGTGGCAAGTGTCACCATTGGAGATGTCTGCTACCTAGCAAATGCAATACATGAACTTATAAAGTCTGCCTAGAAGGAAATCCCATCTACTTTTGTCTTTATGATAAAAATTAAAACTCATGAGGGTTCAGATATTTCTTTTAAGTTGAGTTCCTGAATAAGCGGATCCGATAATTGTGTTGTTTCCTGCCTCTATGTTCCTCTGAGGATCAAGATGTGATGTCGAGAGATAAACTATCATTCTGCCTTTTGTATTCTTGAAGAACAATTTTGTTACGATTCCCCTCTTTTTTATAAAGACATTCTTACTTTTAATTATGTATCTGAACAGCTCTTGAGAACACAGTTTGGATAGCAAAATCGTTTTTTTGTATCACGAGATATATCCTTATGTATATAATGTATGCAATGGTACTTTTGCGTGTTCTCAAAATTGGGTTACTGTGAGGAGCTCCCTTTAAAAATGAAATCATCTGCATTGTTACCATACTCAGGCACTGCCATATTTTGTAACTTAATTTTCATTAAAAGTGAGAACCACATGCACACTTGAATTTCCTGTAAGAATATCCATGAATTTCTTTGCAGCAGTCAAGACTCTGCATATCTGATAAAGTTGGAAGTATGCTCACAATAGCTAGTGCATCATGCTTGAGACCTGTGTTAAACATCTGAAAGAAGATTGTCAAAGCATCTTGAGGCTGATCATTATAAGAAAGGGCAGAGATAATTCCACTATGTGATTTCATCTACACACATTCCTGCAATCTCCATATCATTAAGAATTCTGAGGCTTTCTTCATACAAGCATTTCGAGCATAACTAGCAATTGAGTCATTCCAGGTAACATGATTAGGTTGGACGCAAAGTTGATTGATAGCTTATGTAGCTGATTGATTGCGCAATGGTACCCATGAACTCCAGCCAATCAATGTTAATTGCAAAACTATCAATAACCATATTTAGAGTTTGCAAACCAACATACAGATTTGGTGTACCGTGCCATAACAAGTGTGTTTGACTCACAAAGTCAGTCATGTTTAGGTCTCCAAGACTATCCTAGCAGTTTTTGAAGTACGATCCAATCCAGAGACCAAAATAGGAACAACGGAGGCAGCCATTGCACTATAAAAACCCATGCAGGCAACCACAAAAATAAACAATGAAGAGCATCACAAAACACTGATTTCTGTCATATTTATATATGCATGGTGACAAGTTAAAAAATACAAAAGTTTCAACCAAGCTTTGCTTGAAACTTATGTAAGTATCAAAAAACATAGAAGCTCTGCAAGAGATCTATTTACATGGAACTAACATCAATATCATCGAGGACCATAGAGCTCCATTTCTTCAATCACAAATGAAGATTCTTCACAACCATCTATGGAGTTTGTAGGAATGCTGGAAGTCTTCTTCCAGGGGGCTTGTGACTGTGATTCCTTCAGATGTTCTGCTGTCAAAGACCCATCTCCCAACATCTTCACAACTTCAAACATTGTTGGCCTCAACCCTGAATGAGATTGGGTGCATGATATAGCAACTGTGACCACTCTCTCAAGTTCTAATGCATCAAATGAACCATTAAGATCATTGTCCACCAGGAGTTTCAGTCAAATGAAACATTTTGCCTGTAAGACTGAAACAAAATTATTTCAGATAACTAAGAGAAATATTAGGCCTTTACATGTGAGTGGTACAACACTAAAGAAAATTGCAATGCATATTAGGGCTCTATATGTGAGTGGCACAACACTGAAGGAAATTACCATGCAATGAGATAATCACTGACCACATCACACATATTCTTGTGAACTACAGGGTTCCCTTCACTCTGGAAGTACAATTATATATACTACTAAACACTGGTCCATTTCATTCATGCGTGGTCCCGTGCATGCATATATGCCCGTGGAGCTCCGCAAGTTCTTAAGTATTTAGAGCTAGTTTACTAGGGAGTAGAGATCCATAACCATGACATTAACGAGCACAACAACACAATATGTTACAATTGTCTCAAGCAATGCACCCAAGTGCAACACTGTGTCCCATGCACGTTGACAAGGCAATATCTTATAATCTTGGAAGGAGCAAGTTTTCATACCAATGAAGATCTACCATAACACCAAGCCACACAGTGAAAAACATTGATGATTTCTTTACAAAAAAACTATTTACATGACAAGACCTTTCAGCAAAAGCCATTAGCCGAGGCAGGACTTGAACTTACATGAACTGCAAATTGCCATTTAGGGACAAGACCACTGAGATTACTGAATTATATGGGGGTTGTTACTTTTCTGAGTCCTTATCTATTGATGTAAACCACCTATACTTTAAAATACTTTGCTAAGGATGCAACACAGATTCACTTTCCACAAGCCTCCATAGCAAGTATATATATATATATATATATATATATATATATATATATATATATATATATATATATATATATATATATATATATATATATATATATATATATATATATATATATATAATGTCTTATTCTTCCTAGTTGTTTTTGTGGGCAGCTTTTATAAAGAAACAAGATTTGATGTTTAGGTGACTTCCGTGCTGGAGCTTCATCACAAGGATAAAGGGGCATTGATCCAGCAGCAAAGTGCATTATTCAGCTACCTAACATAACATCCAGGTCACCAAAACATAAACACTTAACACAAGCAAAAATATAAGTAATAATCTGCATGAAACTAATCAATATGCTCATAAATGCTATAAAGCATTCTTAGTTTCTCAGCGGTTGAGCTTCCATAGCTTTTAAAAAAACTCCTTCCATGCTAAAATGACGAAGAGAATACAATATGAAATTGCCTTCATTGATAGGGTATGCACATATGTAACAGAGACTCAACCTATACACACATGCACAAGCAAACAAAATGTGAAGGTGCACACTAAGAGAATTTCAATGAGCGTTGCTCAGACCGTATATCTTATGGCCATCTCTAGATCATCAAATGTGTGCATGGATGCATGCTTTGCGTGAATAAGTGAAATTGAGAAAACTATATGGCTGGTGGGAAATTTCCTGCTATTTACAAAGTAGTTTGTATTTTCAACATAGTAAACCTAGAACCAGTAACTGAGAAATAAATCAAACTTGGCATGCTTACAGTATAGTTTTCCTGTATGATTTTTTTTTGTTTGAGGGTGTGGAAGGTGCTAAGCATGGACCATAATTTCAATTACCATGAAAAATAGCAAACAAGGTTTTTCTCCCAGGGTTGACTTGTCCTGTTTGCAAGCATCTAATTAAATCCTACTTTTTCTCGATAATTCGATCCATCAGTTTGGTCCTCAGTGTCATGCTGCACATACTAATCCTTTCTTGATCTACTCTAAAGAGATTTCATTCAATAAGATCCTCAATCAGGTTCCACAAACTAGCTAAGACGCCGTTTGCTTTCTGGCTAAAAGGGCTAAGATCCTCAATCTAATTCGCTTTTCTTGGGTGGTAGGCAATCGAGAACTCATAATCCTTCATGAATTTCAATTATCTTTATTGTTGCATGTTCAACTCCTTCTGAGTAAATAGGTATTTGAGGCTGTTATGATCGGTGAATACCTCAAACTAATCACCGTACAACGAGAAAGAGAAAAAATAGAACGTAAGAAAATTAGATTTACAAAAACAAGACAGAAAGAGAAACAAGAGGAGAGAGATCGCACGAGAGAGAGAACCTTAGGTGCTGCAGCGCAACCGCAAACCACCTCCCACTGATCTGGTAAGGGAGCAAGCACCTTCCGCTAGTCTGGTAAGGGAACGAGTGAGGGAGAGGGGAAGAAAAAAAAATCTGTATAAAAAACAAAAAGGGGCCAAAGCAAACTTTAGAAAGCTGGGTTTTCCAGTTTTAAGTGTGACCATTGGGTCTATTCAGATCCAACGGTCAGCATGTGTAAGTATGTTTAAGTAGCTAACATTTAAGCAGCTACGCTGTTCTCATGAATATTATATATGTATAATGTATAATATAATATATAAATACATAATATGTAAAATGATTCCATACTAGACGAGCTTGCCATGTAAACGAGGTGGCTTATAGCTCAGCTTGCTAAGCTCAATTTCCGAGCCAAGCTGAGCCGAAGGGTGAGTTTCTCGTCTCATTTCCAAGCCCTACTTTCATGCACATATGACATATGGCCTGGGTCTACGGAAACGAAACCTACATCCCAGACTCAAGTGCAGCTCGTTTGTATTACTAGGGATTGCACCTAAATCTATATATCACCCACAGTTTGTAGCTAGACTCGAAATCATTTTTCGACAAGTCTCCTATCATTGGTTTCGTTAATGCTGCTCCATGATGCCAACTGAAACCATGGAAGCTGCAGTACCAGCTTCACAACAACGCCAACTGAAGCTGAATTTGGCAAATGAGAGTGCAAATAATTCTTCTTGTTATTAAATTCAGTTCACTAAGTGAATCAGTTTTTTTCTTCTAGAAAACGATAAAATTGATAGAAATAAAATCGTAGCAAACTATTTCACAGTTTGGTTTTTTTTAGTCAATTTTAACTTTTATAAATATATATTTTAAAACCCGTAAGTGATCAATTCTAGTTTCTGCTGGTTCAATGAAAAACTGGCAGAGTTTTTCAAGAGCTCTGAATTGACCTCTGCATGGTTATGGAAAAGGCCAATTCGAATCAATTTTAACATTGGTCGATGGGTATTGGAGCGATTCATGGAATCCCCAGTGCACAATACTGTTTGGGAGATTGGATATTTCCAATGTTATTAAAATCAGTCTGAATCAGGCCTATTCAGATCGAATCCACCCAACACCGATTCTAAAAGGTCTGATAAAGATGGATTTTTTAATATTCATTTAAGGGAGTTAAAAATTTCATAATATATTTTATTTTTACCTGATTGTAAAAAGTGATTGAATCACAAAATGATTCGATTCGATTATTAGGTTCTTTTAAGAAACTGATTGACGTGGTGAACCAATTTTAATAACATTGGATATTTCAGGCTAAATCGACATCCAAGTCAACCCGGGTCAGATGAGTGGCTCTATAGGTTGGTTCCGTAAAACCAAAATAGAAGAGCAAAAGCTTTTTTATATTTTCATTTGGATAAGCAATGCATAGGGTAGGTCACCTTGAGAATCAAATGCAAGAGAGCTCGGTTGTGACCCTGCTGAGTCTAGCATCCAGCAATATCAGACACAAATTGAACACCCTTAGGGTGCGTTTGGATTTACGGAATTAGGTTGAATTAGAATCCAGTTTCATCAAAATTCCACTTGCTTCTGTTTTCAAAAGAAGAGTTTCAAGGGTCTGTTTGGAAAATGACCAACGCATCACCGGCAATGGTAATTGTAAAATCCCCATTTCCGACACAGTTTGAAAGTTGGAAAAAATGAGTAAAATGTGGATTGGCAAGAAATTTTTGGGCTTGTAGAGGTAATCTGCAAATGAGATTCACTTTCTAAATGCCTGAGAACTCAAATATTACATAAATGATTCACTTTCTCATGAAAGTATATTTTTTTGGTTTGGTTGCTTTTACAAAAAACAAAAACAAATGAGATTCACTTTTTCAAAAGTGAACGAGGAAAGTAATTCTCATGTGGATGAACCAAACGTACCATTAAGGAATTGCTAAATCCATGACCATTATGGAACCCACCTTTTTACCTCCAAAAAGCAGTTTTCAAACAAAGCCTCCTATGAAAACTAGTAGCTGGGATGAGAGCTAATGCAATTGGTAAAACCTTGAGTTTAACAGTCTAAGACATTTAGAATAGTTTTTAAAAATGTGTCATAGCTACGATCAACATTAATTTATTCAACATCATTGAATTTTATTTTACCGATCATATCAAGAATTTTTTTTCATCATTTTCGTTGGCGAACATAAAATGTTTGAATTTTATTCTTTCTTCGCAAAAGTTTTATCCTTTTGAAAGAAATATGAAAAGTAATTTGAGGTAAAATTTTGTGCAATAAAAGCTTTGAGATCAACAAGCTATTTTTTTATGACAAATTGACAAAATATTTTGAAATCTATGATGAAAGAAATTACTTGACGTCCTATTGACAGATCTTATGAGCACTTGTGGCTCATTGAGCAAGTCAAGCCCACTAAGTCTTCAAGCACCATGCAGTCAACAGAGTGTTAGACAGTTGGGTCTCTTCAACCTCCTACTTGATACAATCAGCGACCGTGTAATAATAACACATTGGCTCACAAAAACAAAGATAAAATAACGTGAAAACTTATTGTATTATGTTTCTTCATTAGTTTAAGGGATGTCTTGTCAGACATCACCAACTAACGGGTCAATTTCTTGGATAATTTCATGCTAAAATTTGAACTGCTCAATGAGCCATCTTCAATATATCAAATAGGAGAAACATAGCCAAAGTGTTACACTTTTTAGGTTTTGAGGTGTTTGAAAGAGTTCCTTGGACTTAAAATAAAAAAAAGCTCTTTTTGCGTGTAGAGGGGTCCCAAACAAATACAAGAGGCCATCATGCACAAAGAAGGAAGCTTAAGAGACGAGAAGAGTGGGTGGCAGTTGGGGTCCGGAGATGAAGGGAGAGACGTTGACACTGTTGTTGATAAACCTAATGGGGATCATGGGAGGGCAGGCGAGGGGATGATGCCAGGCATTTAGAGGGGGTGGCACTCTTCAGATCCATCATACATTC
The DNA here is from genome assembly GCF_984573655.1 of Nuphar pumila. NCBI lineage: Eukaryota > Viridiplantae > Streptophyta > Magnoliopsida > Nymphaeales > Nymphaeaceae > Nuphar > Nuphar pumila. Next base: position 950,434 of record NC_143264.1, on the reverse strand, counting down.
CTCTTGGTACCCAACCTGCCTAACTCACCCTTCTGTTCAGGAGAGAGGAAAAAAGAAGGGTAGTTTGCATGGGGTTTAGAGGATAGGTGGAAGTAGGTATGGCTGCATTGGGAGATGGGGATGAAATCGATAGATCGGTGCAGGCATCGGCCTGGATGTTGCCGACTACCACCTATCTATGGTAGTAGTCGAATCCTGAAACTGCCTTTGGCTTTTCCCGTACCAATTTCACAATTCATACTTTTCCATCGTCCCCAACTGAGAAAAAAGGTGTGGATTCCACCAATCCAACACCCTAGTCAGGAGATCCCAAACGGCATAATGGCTGCAAAATACAGGTCTTGGCAGCTGCCACTTTTTCAAATGCATAATCATAACAGCCATTTTCAAAAAAATAATTGGATTCTGATTCCATACAAATCCATCAATCCAAACATACTTTAGTGGAGACGTAATTTATAAAAGTGGAATTTATCTTTTAGTTACACCAAGGCTATACAGTATCAGACAAAAATCAACCAAGCCTTACAGGTAAGAAGATGGGCGTGAAGGAATACGATTCAACGATCTCGCAATACAAAATCACCAGTCATAGAGCTGGTACGCTGCAAAACATCACGTCGACAGTGTGCAAAGAACTCGTCAAAAGTATCGCCAGCAACATCGCTAAAGCAATGTTGGTAGGTAGATGGGACTAGCTTTAATAAATGGAAGTTTGGGAGTAGGGGTGGAGAGGCAAAGCCCAGATTGTGATTCTAGTATTACTGAATGCGCACCAAAAAGCCAACAAACTTTTGAATTCAGTTATTGCGGATTTCTTTTTATTTTTTTGAAAGGAAAGTTGGTTAGGCGGACCCCTACCAGAACAGCAGACCATGTGGCAGACGGATTCGTTCCTGAGCCATCAGCTTGAAACAGTTACCACATGGTATACCACCTGGGTGGATTTAGTCGTGGTGGATTTTTACCAAGAACAAAGTCACGGAGTGGCTGCGCACACACCGATACGCCAAGCAATTGTTAAATTCTGTCAATGTGGATTCGTCATATGCCAAGTACCTTAACCTCAGTGGAGTAGCACAGATATCCACCATCTGTTCTGTTGAAGTCCAGTGTGGAAAGCTGGACCAGATTTATATTTTAGCTTTACCCTTTCTTGTTCATGGTGGTCACTGTCCTGGCAGAGTAAAATTTGAAAAACTCTTACTATTTCAAACATAAAAAAGAATTAGAAGATATTACAAAGTACAACAAGCACCTAGAACAAAATGGCAGCAATTCCAAATTTAAATTGGGAACTTGATAACATGCACCGTGACTGGCATTTTGTAATGTAGAGCAAGATAGAAAAGGTACAAAACGATTTTGCAACGTACAAAATGATTTTCACACAAAAAGGGAAAATAGATATCCAAATCCAACTAGTTTTCTTTAAAATACTTAGTTCAATTGGTGCTCATATTCTATGGGTGTAGACATGTCTGTCATATCACATTCAGGACGATGAATTTGTTGTAATCACAGCACCATAACTTCAAAAACGATTAATTGACAGATGGAATCTACTGTTAATCTGAAAACAACTAAAACTTGGATCACAATCAACTCATTCTTCCTGATTCAAAAGTTACTATCAGAAAGTGAACATGGAAATGATGATTCAGTAAGATCCAATAAGTTCTGTTGGAGAGCGTGAGATGAGACCACAGCAATTGGTATTTAATGAGAATATAATAATACCACCTAGCCCCGCAGCTACATGGGAACCTGATTTGGGAGAAGAGAATGATGTTGGGAGTGGATATGGGCCATTTTCAACTCCATCCTCACAAGGATGTTGAAAAACTCCAATCTCATATCCCATTTTCTTTTACAATCCCACCACACCTCTCCTCACCTCCCCAACATCGGCACCCAAACGCAGAAACCAGAACTCACAATAGCCTCTTAATAAAGTGGCTCAGACACGCACAATTAGGTCATCATCTGCGGATATCCAATAGCATTTCAAATCAGTATCGAGAGATGAAATCTGTCATCACAGCCAAGGCGAATGTTTCAAAAGCATCGAAGAAAAATTTGCACAAGCAGGGAGTAGGATTATTTTATATGTACAGTCGTATGTTAACAACTAATTGGACTCCTCTACATGCACGATGTGATATGTAAAAGTTTTTGAATGAAGAAAAGGAGTCTGAGGTGATACGTTTGTGGGAGAATGTAGGTCTTGTTAAAATATAAGTACCAATAGAAAAAAAATCAGGAAATGATAAAACCCCGGAGATCCAAAGGGCGCAGCTGATAATTTATTTGAAAGGCAAGTTGGGGTCAAGCAGACCCCTACCAGTTATACAACACTGCCATTGGGTTTTGAGCTTAAACTGTCCCAACACAGGGTGATGTGCACTAGCTGTTGCTATCAGACAGAGAGCCCACAAGGACTCCACTGATCTGGGAAGGGTGACTTGTGAAAGTTAACAAGTTGACGGGAAGTCACAAGTTAGAAACCCCCTGGTGGCATCACTTGAAAAAAGGTCAAAGCTGGGTCTATTTCACGGTGGACAAGAGGAACCTCAATGGTTTTACCAACCGGAGGCCAGCCAATGTGAAGTTGGAGATGGGGAAGGTGGGTTTCTCTCGGATTAACAAAAAAAAGAACCAAACCCCAGAAATACATACAGGCATTCATAACAGCAAGAATGACCAAATAAACGTAAGAACCAAACCATAGAAGATCATAAATTGGGCATTCATTAAGTCAATGTGCCAAAAACTTTTACAGGGATGGAAGTATACGTATATGCATGTTGGAGCTTGCGTAACCTGAACATTGTTTCAAATAATCATATTCAGGCTTTAAAATCCCCAATTTCGTTTTAGGAGTAGAAGAGAATGGTTCCAACCACTGAAAAAAGGTGGTCCCATTATAAGAATTATCTACTCCCCACACACATCAAAATTTCTAAAAAAAAGGTGAGTTCGCATGTTTAATATGTGCGAGATAGATAATAGAGATTATGTGCACCTTACTACACAAAAAACTACAGGCTTATAAACTAAAGTTATGAAAGCCGCTCATTTGGAAGAACAAGAAGAATATCAAATCAATCAAACAAGTTAGGCAATTATATGGACAAATATCACATACTACTGCTTGTTTAAAGTGAACCTTCCTTACTCAGGGTCACAAGTACATTCGGTACCTTGGCTAGGAAAAAATTGTTCCAAACTAACGGTGATCATTCCCAATCAACTCAACAACCCCAATTAGCGATTCACTCTCATATCATCCAACACTTCTACGAGAGTTCAAATTTGCAGAAACACATACTCAGGTTCACGATTATACATAACTAAAGTAAAGAGTGAAGAACACAATATCAAAAGAGAACACACAAACATATACATCAAAGTGGAAATAATGCTCTAAAAAAACTCCACAACACCAGTTACGATCTACAAGAACACAGCCGGAAAAGAAAAACCCAAAACCAAATGGATGTGAGCAGAGATGACCCAAAAGAAAACAAATTAAAAGAGCATAGAATTTCTTCAATTTGTTCACAAAATGGTGGACACAATGTCTATGCTGCATGATTGACATTGCAAGATGTTGGGATGGACCCATTTATCTTGAAATGTTCGATGAATTGGAAAATTGCATTATAAACGAAAATGCAATTTCCCAGCTCGTCACGCTTTCTTGTATAAGTGGGTGTATCCAAACACAAATTTATAGAAAAAAAAAATGAAATTTATGACAAAGCAGTAGCAAAATTACAGAAACCAAGCAACTATTTTTTCAACTCATTGAGGGAAAAAATAAGCTACTCAATCTCTGCGATCGAAGCATCAAAACGGACATGGTCTTAAAAGCAAAAGCAATAAGACTACAAACCAAACATCGAGAAGAAAAGAAAAAAATCCTGAAACAAGCAGAGACAGAAACAACTTAAAATTATTCCTGAAAAAATGGATTTATTTTTCGTCTTGGTGCTCATATTCTATGGGTGTAAAGGGGTCTATCATGCGGAAGCATTCAGAACGAGGAATTTTTTATAATCATCGCACCACTCCATAAATCCATAAAAGTAGAAGGAAATAAAAGACACCATTAGGAAGGGAAATCAACCATGAATGGAAAGAACGAAATCACTGATACAGAAATCTACCACTAAACGCATACTGAACCTATAAGAAACAAAACAAATCAAGACAAAAACAGACCAATACAACCAATCAACGAATGCACCCTCAAAATCGAGAGAGAGAGAGAGAGAGAGGCGTCGGCCGAACTACAAGCCGAAGTCCCCAAATCTCCAACTCCTAAGCCCTTCTCGTAGAGAAACCCTAAACACTTGCGGTATTTATATGCAGAAACGAGGAAGGGAAAACGGATCGGATATGATATGCTCGGAGTATCCGAATCCACTGATAAGTACTAATAGGTCCAGGTTCATTTCTGGATTCGAATAAGATTCGATTAGGTAGAGTTGAACCTGGATCCGCGTTTTGCAAGTTATAGAAAAAAATGTTCGGATACATGCATTTCACACGTACCAAAGAAAAAAGGTTCGGACTTTATCTGGATTCGAACATGCATCCAAAGAACAAATCCTTCAAACTAATCTGAATCTGCGAATAACTCGATCCAAATATGCATTTGAGCATTATTTTTAAGATCCTAAAGAAATGGATTGGATCCCTTTGCACCCTTAAGACGAGAGTTTAGACACTATGCTGGGTCTGTCTAGGTCCAATCAAGTACAAGTGGCAATAAAGATGCAAATGGAAATGGAAAGGATCAGAATGCCACTTTAATAAGTTTTTACTGTTTCAACCTAGGGGTGGCAATCGGGTCGGGTTGGCCGGTCGGGTTGGCGGGTCGGGTTGGCGTGTCAGCATACCTCAACCCGAACCCGACCCATTTATTAAACGGGTCGGCTGTGGCAAACGCGAACCCGACCCGTTTAATAAACCGGTAACCCGACACGACCCGCCAACCCATTTAATAAATGGGTTGGGTCGGGTAAACGAGTTTTCAGGTTCGCGGGTCAGGTTGGCGGGTTGACGGATCGGGTTGGCAGGTAGGCAGGTTGGCGGGTCGGGTTGACGAGTCAGGTTGGCGGGTCGACCCACCTAACCTGTTTATTAAACGGGTCAGGCGGGTTGGCATACCCCTAACACGAATCCGACCCGTTTAATAAACGGGTTAGGCGGGTCGACCCGTTTATTAAACGGGTTCATTTTTTCCAAACCCGAACCCCCCTAAGAGGCGGGTTGGCGGGTCGGGTCAGGTTTTGCCACCCCTATTTCAACCTGATCGGGATATGACTTTTCCATGTGTTTAGTTGATCCAGATCCGATCTGTTTGCATCCCTACGTGGCATCAGCAGTTTTTTAAGATGTGGGCTTAGATCAATGTTGTTAAAATCCACTTGGGCTCAAAGGCTATTAAAAAAAAAAGGCCAAGGTCGATTCAACTAGTATTTTTTAATATTTTTAAGGAATTATTTTTTTAATATTTTAAAATATTTTTATTATCAATGACATGTGTCATCTTATGATTAAAAAGTATTGATTTACAAACGATTAGATTCAAATTGAAACATGTATAATCAGTATACATAAACAACCAAATAAAAAGAAATGAAAACAATATTATAAGAAAAAAAACAATAGATACATTGTATGAAACTTACCTTAATAACTAATCGGAAAAGTGGAGGAGAATGATATTGCATCCTTGCACAAGGTGGAGCAAATAACTTTCACAAGAATGGTAGTAAAGGTTGGGGTTATAGAGGTAGGAGGATTGGGGCACTTACCAAATACAAATGAGAAAAAAAAACTAAACGCACATTTATATGGGACAAAATTTTACAAAAAAAAATTGCAATACAAGTGTGATTCAAATAAGAGATTTTGCAATATCAAACTTTCAATTTTTTTTTTTAGAATTTTGCAATACTTTATTTGATACCCATAAACAATTTCACAATTATTGGACTTCCACAAATTTTATGATTTTCGCAGTTTTTTTTGCATGAAACTCATGTAGAGTTTCATAAATTGTTTGGATTTTCACATTCTCTTTTGAAATTTTGAACCTCAAATGTGATTTTATTAATGATTTCTATGGGTGTATTATTTTAGTGTCATAACATGCGAAACTTTAAAATTTGCATCTACGAGATATAAAAGTGATGAGAAAAAATTAAGAACATACGATATTGCCCATTCGACAGATTTGATAAATTATGAAGCATTTTAAAAAATGCATAATTTTTGTTATACAGTACGATCATTTTTTATTTTTATCATTTATTTCATTTCATTTCATTTATTCGTATTTTCCTTCGAAAAGGGTCTCTTGCTTCCTAACTTTTTTAGAGTTTTCATATCCTTAAAACTCACATAGTGATTTTACAAATGTTCACAAAAAATGCTATGTTTAGATCCACGCTAGTTCAGGTACAAGCCAAACTAGTAGGCATGCGCTTACCACATGGATGTCTTTAGCATCAAGAGAAGCTTGACCAAAACTCATGAAGCCGAATATGGTTTTAACCGAGTTCAACTAATATTTTGAATCTGTCAGTAACCGGTATGAGTCAACTCGGTCAAGTCACGAAACAAGCTGACTCGCCCAATTTTCCAACCATGCATGAAACCGACCTCGCTGATGTGTTCTACATGTTTCACGCATGGTCACAAGTTAATATATCAACAACTTATCATTCGCCACCCATATCGCACATCACCTATATAGAGCTTATATATCGTTAATTTATCAAGAACTTGTTTACCAATAAAAAATACACAAAAATATGTAAATTTGAGGCACTAAATTAATTTCATTAGTTGTAACTGTTAGTTAATCTTAAAATAAAAAACTGCAAAAGTACACTTTTAGAACATAAATTTCACTGCAGCAAATGTTTAAGCAAAATATAAATGAAAAATGAAAAGTACCAAAATATTGGAACACACAAAAAAAAACTTAGATTATATCATGAATTTAAAAAGTTGGGCTTAAATAGAAAGGAATGGCATGAAAATTCATATAGAATATATGCAAAATAGATATGTAACAAAACACACAAATATAATCATACATGTAGAAGAATAGATAGATAGAATATCAAATAACTGTTAAAACCATCTCTTCTCTAAATTTCTCTTGCCCCTCTCGACAGACGTTGGAGAGGTGTTAGGAGGGTGCGGTCGACAGGCAAGTGGCCAGCCCACTGGTCGTAGATGATTGGTGGGTGGTCGGAGGATCTCATCGGTGGACGACCCTTTCCTTTGCACAGTTGGGCCGGTGGTAGACTTGGAAGCATAGTCGACCATCAAAACCACTTCTGTTGGGAAACGAACACAAATCTTGCCCACCACCGTGAGTGAAGATTCATCGACGATGGCAGTGGCAGAGCCAAAACTTGGATTTAACAGACAAGGATTTTTCGTGTTTGAGAAGACAACAGACTCGATGGCTCTCCTTAGGGTTTCCTCAAATGATTTCAATTCGGCCATGTTCGAGTCCTCGGGGATCTCTATGGCTTTTGGAATACTCCCCTAGCTGGAAACAACCCCTACTACGCTTGGGATATTGCCAAGCAGCAAGTGTTTCCCAACTTCCAAGTGTACCTTCATATTCGGTAAATTATCTCTGGGGGAACGAGAAAGACATACCTTGCAGGCTATGTCACATGGGTGCGGCAAAAATAATATATATAATTTTTAAGTTTTAACAGTTAACTACAATAACACTAATGAAATAAAAAATAATTATCACAATATCATCAAATCAATTCATCATCATGCATGTAATAAATCAAATTAACAACACATAATTCTATTTTACATTATAAAAACCAACACCACAATTATAAAAACAATCAAATAAGTAAAGCAGGAAAAAAAAGTAAATTATATAATATACTAACAAAAGAAAAAAAAATGCATAATTATATACTAAAAGTAAATCCTACACAACATATATGACAATGAGGTAATAGATCCTAACAATTTTTTTCATCATGATCAAATGCATTATAAGAAGGAAGACTGAGCTCAATTAAAATCATACTCTTCCTCTAAGTCACACTCTTCTGGGTTTACATCCTAAAATTTGGATGATCCTTGTCTTCATTACAAACCCAATTTAAAAATGTTAAATATAAGTATATTTAAATAAAAAAACTAAGAAATAGTCAAATAACTAAGAGAGCAAATCAATACCTGTATTCATTATTGGTTCGCAAAATTAGTCGAAGATTTGAATGGACATATACTAAATCCTATGCACGCTTGCTGGTGAGTTTGTTTCTCTTTATGTTGTGAATTTAAAAATATGTGCTCTAATTTCTTTCATAATAGAATGAACCAACAGGCTGTGATAACAATCTCAATGCAAGACGTTGGAGAAGATGTGTTTCTGATCCAAATGTTGACCACCATGTAATAGGATCTATATTATCCTCCTCTCTCGCGAGTAATGCTTGTCCATATAATCTCGAAGATGCAAAATTTTCAAACTCTTGTGTGACTTGATTTAGAATGTGATTCTGGATAAAATCTTGTCATACACATATTTCTATTCCTTGATAGCTTTGGGTCTAAATTTGGAGAGACACGACCAATACCACATTCCTGACACTTTTTTGCATAATATTTTGGATTAAGAGAATCTGCATGCAATGCAAATGAGTGTTGCTCTTATCTCATCTTCTAACTAAAACTAAATGAATATGGTTAAAAAATTTTGAATCATCAAATGTAGGATTTTTTCCTTCATGCTTGAAAACTGGAACTTGTATTTTTTCAATCATATTATCTCATATTTCATAAACTTTGTGAAGCATGAGCTCATCCTTATCAACTTCTGTCAACATTTCTCAAATAGGTTGCATAAATTGAAAAAAATATACGACTCTGTCCCAAAACTCATTATCAACAATAAATTTTTTAATTTCTTGAGCCTTGACATCATCATCAGCATATTAGAATGTCCAATTCTCACCAGTCACCATGCTAACCAAAGCATTCTTCACTCCCTTAATCTTCTTCACCATCACAAAGATGAACACAAAATATGTTTCAACGACCTTCAACAATTTCAGGTTAGAATGTCTATTAAATATAGCATTAGCATAATGATGGTTGACAACAAAATTCCTAATGCTTTTGATATTTTTTTATAATTTTTTAATCCATGAACATGGAGCATATGCTGGTGAATTTTCTTCTTTGGGGTTGCAGATGCTTTTGAGGGCTAGATTCAAGTTGTATGCTACACAGGAAATCCAAAAAATATGAGGATACTCACTCTCCAAACTCAATGCTATACTTTTACAAACTAAAGTGTTATCTGTAATATTTTTTACTACTTTCTGATCACTCACTTCTTTTATTACTTCTATAAACAATACCTTCAAATACTCGCATATTTATATTCTTCAGATGCATCAACTGCTTTTAAGAATACTGAGCCACTAAGCGAAGAAGCAATGAAATTGATTAGTGGACTCCTTTGAATATCTGTCCACCCATAAAAAATAATGGAAACTCCATTTTGCTCCCATGAATATTTTTTTTATCTCTAGCAATCTCTCAACATTTGCCCTCTCTTCTACAAGAAGTGTGGTTCGTAGTTTTTTTGAGCTTGAAGGTACATAACCACTCAAATTATAATTTACCAAAAAAGTAACTAAATTCTTTAAATAAGGATTTCTAGTTGCATTAAATGCGAGTGAACTAGAATAAAAATATCTCTCTACTTTTCTATTCATCTCCTCCCTTCTATATATATTGAATGATGCTTGTATCGTTCTTCTTCCTCTACCTCTTATATCTTTTTTTTTTTTTAGCATCTTCTTGGTGACTTAAAAATGACATACTAATTGGACAAAAATCACTCATTGTCTTATTCTTCTCATATTCTTCTTGTATTTTCTTGAATTATTTTCTCATTGCCTCATCAATTCTTTTGCATCCTGAAATGTCTTGGTATCTTCAACAAATGAGCGTTAACTCTTATGTAAGACCCAACAAAATCTTTCACAGAGCTTGCATCAAAATCTCTTGTTTTCACCATTTTCTCCTTTAGTTTTTGCAAGCTTATCTACATGTACCCATAGTGGCCCCACGTCATCACTCTCACTACAACTATCAACAACACTAGCAGTAGAACTCACATGTGGGGATGAGGATGACACAAGTCTTTTTTCTTTATCCGTTATTTTTGTCCTGAAAATATAAAAAAATCATATTAAAATCAATTATGCACACAATCAAGATTTATAATATTGAGTGCAAGGTCAATAACATATACAATAAGTTCTAAAAAACATAGTAGTAGTATGCATAAATAAATACCGAAAGGTACGAGAAAAATATATAACAATAACATTAATGATAATCATTAATGCAAATTGAACACTCCTAAGCATGGGATTATAAAATATATAACGATCATGAGAATGGATTATAAAAATTGCAGTACAGAATCCACATCTCAGTAGCATAAATAGCTAATTGGATACACTTCTACACATAATCAAGAGTCTATTGGTTTTAAATTCAAGTGTAAAGCTTCAACATGAATTCAAATCTAATTGGTAATTGGATGCTCCTCACTTTATCAAATTCGAGTACACAAATTTGAGTTTGGTTTGGATATCTGACCCAAATCCGAACCATTGACATGCATACTCTCAAGTATGATAACTATTCATCTTGATGAATGGCATCCAATGAGTGCTTACTATTAAGTTAAAAATCTTTAATAGGTTATTTAGTTTTCCCTGAAATTCCAATGCTAGGAAGAAGGTAGGATTTATTTTTGCTCTATTTTCCTCCAAGTGTGCACAACATATGTGACCATATGTGCCTATGAAAATAGAGCAAGATTTTGGTCACTAAATTATCTTAAGGAAGTTCCCAATAGACAAGGGGGAGTACTTGTGGAGTTTGAGCACATAAATAGGGCACGATCAATGTTGCACCTTTTAGCAACTCAACAAATCGAAGGTTTCTCTCTGACATTTAAAAAAGAAGAGGAAAAGTCTACAATGACGAACTACCATAGCCTTAACTTTTAGTGCATACTAAGAAATTAACAGTAGTGTCACTTTTTTTTAAATAGTAAGAGTTGTGCCTACATTGACGTGATATATAAAATCATAAAAAAATGAAAACTAATAGCTCTGACAAATTCTCAATATATTGAAATGGATGATCTTCAAAGCTTGTTAAAATAGTGTCATGATTTTATCATTTTGGGAACTTTGTCATGACAATAAGCATGGCATTGAGTTTTTTGTTTTATTTACAAGGAGAAATCACTCTCAAGATCAGAGACCTCTCCGCGCAGGCTTTACCTGTCGTACTTACAGTTGCTATCCTTACAATTTTGTGGGCTTACCTTTTTCCCCCATGGTAAGACCCAGGCTGGAACGAAGGGGTCATCACCTTATCCCCAGGCCGACTGTGAGAGATAGAGAGAGTGAGAGTGAGAGAAGAGATAGAGATGGAGCGAGATTGAGCAAGAGACAAAGACATAGACAAAGAGAGAAAAGAGATTGACAGATAGAGAGAGTGTGTGAGAGATGGAGAGAGAGAAGAGAGAGCGATAGTGAGAGAGTCAGAGAGATTGAGAGTGAGAGACAGAGCGAGTGAGATAGAGTACCTGAGGAGGAGAGGTCCGGCGGAGAGGTCGTCAGCGGTTTCGGCTTCAGAAGGAGAGGAAGGGAGGATCAGAGCATTTTTTCCCTCAATCCTCCTCTCCGCAACCCATTTCATCGAGCGTATTTTTTTTAAGGTCCAAAAATTTAACAGAAATGACCCTGAGTGCATTGATCGCACCCGATGTCAGGTTGACCACACTAGGTGCCACACCTGCACGCGCACCCGCATCACATCACATTGATGTGGGTGCAACACCTGGTTGGCCAAATCCCTGTGACTTAGCTTGTAGGGTCTCTCTGACCTCAGATTCGACTACAATCTCTTCCCCCTTTGATGGTTGCTCTTCAACGTTGTTATTTTTTAATTCGGGTTGTGAGGGTCTTTCGAGGAGAGCTCTCATCAGATTTGCTAGCTACGATGACCCACATCAAATTCTGCCCGTATATCTTCTTTCAACTCATCGAGGGCTTTGTTTGTACGATCAAGCTTTTCATTGGTTTCACAAATTTTCCTCCAAACGTTGAACACGTGCTTCCAACTCTTCCATGGATCCTTCCTCGAACATTGCACCGACGATGATTGAGGGAAGCAACCTGACTCTGATACCAATCTGATGCAGTGAATAAGAGGTTCTCTCCTAAACCCCACAGGATTCAATACTGAACTATGCTAATCAACTACAATTCTCTAGGGAAAACAATAAATTACTAAATATAACAAATTCTGAATTCGAACTCAAGTCTATGAACTCCCTCTCCTCTCTCTCAAAACACACACATATATATATATATATAGCTTAACTATGACCTAAGTGGATAGATGAACTCAGATCTGGATTTGCTGATAGATTGAGTGCTCGAACCTGGCTAGGTTTCAAATCTGATTAGCGAGGTGAAGGGCTGAATCTCTGCCTCCTTTGCTCCTTCATTGACCGACAGGATCTATGCATAGGTGGATCATCATGGTTAGGCTCTAAATCCATGTTGGGACCCGATATAGATTCTGCACCATCATGCATAGGATTCAAAATGTGGTAGGTGCCCGTTACGAAATCTGAGGCGTCGAGGCCTGTTAATGGACTTCAAAGAGTCGAGATCCGTTACAGAATCTGAAGAGACAAGGCTCTTTAACGGACACGGACTATGGATATGGCCCTAAAGGGCCAATTACCCGAAACCTGGCCCGACACGACAGGCTGGCACGCACGCGCATGTGTGTGGTAGTCATCCCAACCTTTTGTTCTTAGGAACAAGTGTAAGAGTTTACATGTAGGTTATAAAGCCTACAACGAACTCAAACACCGTCAATATGGGACTATTTCACGTCACCAAGTCCAACCTTTTCCAAACAGCCCATGTTTTTCCTTATTTGAATTCTCTCTCACCTTCAATTCTTACACCCAACAACGGGTCCGCTTTGCGTCATGAGGCCAGCATGGCTATACAGAAATCCATGGATAAACTGGATCAACTACTGCTAATAACCTGTTTTATACGCTTATATTAAGGCCCCACCCTACCAATCAAAATCCAACAGAAATGAGGCGAGCTTCCAATGTCTCAATTCTCAACTGTATCTTGAAGGAAAAAAAGAATGGCAATGTGAAGTTCAAGTGTTCAAGTTTCAGCATGACTGCACGAGAATTTTTTAAATTGCACACAGTGCCAACTTTTTAATAGAAATATTTGGCAGCTTTGTTCCTTTCTTATGCATATGGAAGATCATCTATTGATGCTAGACATGGTAATTTTCTTTTCTGACTCGGCAGATGCTTATAATTGCTCATCTTTTTTATTTTGTTGCTTAGTCAAGTAATTTATTTTACGTCTCTTGTCCTTGGCTTCAGAGCGACAAAGACCATTCACATAGTTTAATTGAACATAAACCTGTGGCATCTGTGAATGGGAAACCTACGAAAGGATTCTTGAATAGAGCCTCACCTAGCACCAGCCTTCCAAACTATCAACGTGGCTTGCGGAGGTCCTTGAGTAAAAAAGACCTAACTAAGTTCGAGGGTAGCCATTCGATAAGTGTTTTCTCTTTGATTTTGATATTCAAAGGAAGTATTTTATGAAGAATTTAAAATACATTGTAATCTATTCTGGTTGCCTACTCCTCTGCCCTTACTGATGGTGAAGGGCAGGACACTTGCTGTAATAGAAATGGAGAGAATACGATAAGGGCAGTTTATGCTCAGAGAAAGGTGAGCCCTTTCCACCAGCTTCTGGCAGTCAATGTCTGACAATATGAAATAACAAAATATTCTCTCTTTAGGCTGAACATCCTGATGGCGATGAGATTGGTGCGGGAGCAGCAGGACTATATGAAGCTATGCGCAAGGAAGTCAGGCAAGCTGTTGCAGAGCTTGAACAAGTCAGTTTAGCTTGATGAACAATTGATGATTATTTTCTTTTGCTTCTTTTCACAACTTTAGTGTTCTCTTCATTTATGCCCAACATCTTTGATTTTGTCTTTAATATTTTGGCTTGATGATTGCCAAATGAACCATCCATTTATTTTCTTATTTTTTGTTGTTTTACTTGTGAATGCTCTTAAGGTCATGGAAAAAGCAAAGTCAACCGAGCTTCCTGGTAGTGATTGCTTAGGATCAGATGATAAAGATGTTGTACAAGCAATTGCTGACATAAAGAAGAATTATACTGCAAAACTAGCACAGGTACTATAGGAGAAAACCTTTTCTATTATCAAGACTGTTTATTATGGCTGCATGCTATCGTTACTTTGTGCTTGTTAACTTTTTTTCATTTATTTCCTTTGGTGTTGAAAAAACAGAAAAACCAGAAAAAACAGAGAATATGAACGTAACTTGATGCCATTAATATGCAGCTAGTTGTGTTGTTATAAACATACTTAAGGTTCAGGATGCAATTAATTGTGAATAATTATGATTGTGCCTTTCTAACATTGCCCTTCTATCTTTTTGTTTTTTCCTCTCGATTTCACTTAATGATTATGATGAAATCCCGATTGGTGGTACTTTGTTGCTGGATAATTGTTCCTTGATGATATTTTGAATTGTAGGTGTTTGTAATTAGTAGTTCACTTTTATTCTTGAGCTTTATAAGACTAATGAAAAAGCACAGGTGATACTTGGTTGCGAGGCCTTGCCTGGTTGCCTGACTTGCCTATCCATGTTTAGGTGTTGTGCAGTATTGCTTGGAATAAAAAGAACAAAGAAATTTCAATAAAATTAAAAAAGAAGATCATGATAATTAGCAATCTTTTATTTGCAATAGCTGCAACGAGACACCAAAGTTTGTTTTTGAATACACAATTATTTTCTCTTCATATCTTCAACTGATGGGGAAAGGGAAAAAGGTTGGAAAGACAGCTTCATTGATGTAAACTGAAATTCAATCAGGTACCGACTTTGAAGTCCACAGGTCAATGCTAAGAATGAGAATTTCTGATGTATACATCTTGGAGCCAAACACCAAGAGGCTCCCATATATGCCTCAAGACCAATGGCGCCTTTGGCTCCAAAAATTTCAATAAACATGGATGGCATGCAGAAGCTAACAGGCAAACTCCTACAGTGGAAACTCACACAGCATTACCAGTTGTAAACAGCAATCAAACTTGAGGACAAATATGAATTCTAAACAAAGCATTCCACAGGCCATGACCTATGACAATGCATACCAATCAATTGTTGACCATTTTGAGAGCATTTTGTGGGGAAGTTCTTTTTTATTTCCTTACTTCTGCTTTGTTATGTGGATAAATTCAATTTCAGTATTAGTTGTGCAGCCATTTAACATTGTCGTTTGAATTACACCATGTTCTCTACTTTCTTATATTGGTAATTTCCATGAGGCTCTCTTTTAGTGTACCATGCTTCACAATCTGTTATTTTATCACGAGAGCTTTTGGCTGAGTTGGCTGTTGAAGAGCAGCGAGGCCGTGAACTTTCAAAGATTGTTAGAGGTTTGCTTCCAGAACCAAAACAGTCTGAGCCCGCAAAGTCATCACGATCAAGAAAAGTAATTTCTCTCTGCTAGCTCTTTAGTTCAGCTTTCTCACTATCATATTCTTCAATTGGCTGATGCCATTGAACATCTTCCAGAGAAGCACATATAGAACTAGAATGTCAAAGCGCCTGAGCGAGGAGGCTGAGAAGTATTTTGAGGTTTTCATATCAAATGTTGAAGATACAGTTTTTTCATTCTTTGATGATGAAAAGAGTGATGCTACTTTAGGAGAAAACACACGTTCAGGTGATCGTGTATTTGGGAATACACGCAGCAATCCCCTGCCTACAGACACTGATGGGGTTGTGCTACCATGGTTGCAGTGGGAAGCAAGCAATGATGGCCCGTCTCTGTTGCCAGGGGATCAACTCGAAACACCAGCATCAAAGGGACACCTGAATGATCTAGCTCAGGATAGATGTCAGTTTTTTGCTTGGTATTTAGTTGTCTTCGGTTTCTGCTGCTTTGTCCTTGTCAAGGAAAACAAGAGTTTCAAAATTTCTGACCAACCTTTTGACACTATCTCGGCACCTTAGGGCTTGTTTATGGCTTGTCCAGGATTGGACTAAATGAACAAAAAAATGACCGGAACACTGGCTCTGTTAGTTCCGTTTATAACAACGGTACCAAGTTCAACCTTTGTTTGGATCGTACTTTGATCCTGTATTTCAAATGTCCGTTGTTTGGTGATGATGTGCGGATATCTTGGAGAGACATGGATAGTGGGTCAGATTATTTATTTTGGATAGTATAACTGGATCCACTCACTATTTTACATGTTTTAATAAGTTTATTATGGATTTTTGCCCCGGATATGAATTCAATTAAAATCATGGATTTTTGCCCGAATCTGAATCTTGAATTGGATCCAAATAAGGAAGCATATATATATATATATATATATATATATATATATATATATATATATATATATATATATATATATATATATATATATATATATATATATATATATATATATATTAGGCAATTGAATTGAAACAACCAGAAAATAAACATGTAAAATGAAATCAACTACAAAATCAATATCATATAACCTCAGAAAAAAAATTATACCAAGAAACAAGAATTCACGATGCAGCTAATTATACCAATCGATTCCCAAGAATGGGGGTTTCTAGCGAAAAATCAATTCCTTCCCTAATTCTCTAGACAAAAGTAAAAAACACCAAAATTGCTGGATCAAGAAGAGGATGGTGCTCAAAGAGGATGACCAAACCTGAAACTAAAAAAAGAAACTATCAAAACCATATTGTGGAAACCATCAGCAATCACCTGTATGGCCGCTCAGGCTGCCGAATGCAAGGCCGTAGATGAGGCATCAGCCTCCAAACGCAGTGCCCTCGGACCACCACTCATCAGAAGAACCCTCACGATATTGAGATGGCCACCGCAGCACGCCAACGAGAGGGCGCTCTCTCCTTCACGGTTGAGCTTATACGCGATCATCGGATCCAGATCGAGCAGGAGACGCGCCACCATCGCCTGCCAGAGCTGGACAACCTCCGCTACGAACCCGCCATGGCCGAGCATCGCCGCCAGGTGCAACGGCGTGGCTCAAGTTGCAAGCGCCACCTGGTCCAGCAGGAGCTCGTCTTCCCCCACCAACCGCCGCAGTGCCTCCTGATCCAGTAGTTGAGGGTGAGAGAGGCAAGAGAAAGGGAGTCGGAGTAGGGGTGAGAGAGCGAGAGATGTCGGGGGTTGGAATTTTTTTTTCCGTCCCGGTTATTTTCATAACTGGGGGGTAGAATGGTGATTAAACAATATTATAGACGCGGTGGACGGCGTTCCACACGTCAGCCTCCTTTCGTCCAGCGCGAAGTGCAGGATGCACCATCAAACAAGACCTTATATTACTTGTCCTGGTTTTCCTCTTGTATCAAAGCGCCCTCTGTCTTGTCCTAGTATGAGCTTGGAAACAAAATTGCGCTCGCTGCCGAAGTATGAAGGCTACGTAAGGCTTTCAAGTTAGCCTGAATAATGGGGTCTGCAAACCAGGCTACTTAAGGCTTTCAAGTTGAAATTTGCCAAGAGTTCAGCACCTGAAGTACACGTACTTTTACCTTAGCGTGCGTTTGAATCCCTTGGATCTAAAATTCGAGGGGTTTTAACTGGACAATCTCTAGTACCACGAACCCCCGTGCCCCCTTCCCCCTTCCCTCCAAATTGGATTTTAAAACAGCAGATTTGGGTTTGAAGGACTCTCAATTTTGAGATCCTCTGTTTGTATGGAGGTTGGATCAAGACATGGGCCCCATGCCTTGATCCATGAGTCTGAAGCTCTCAGGGATTCGAGGTAATCAAATACACCCTTAAGGCCAAAGCTATGTAGAAAACAATCCTCGATAAGCAGGGGAGTTTTACATTCGAAACTGAGCCATGGTGAACATGATGTTCGAACTATAACTGTACTATAACTATCTTGGGCTGATCTTTTAGAATGGGGCATGTGAAGTGCGGAGCTCTACCGAGTAGAAAATACATTGAGTGTAGGAATGTGTGGTATGCATTCACTTGATCAATAACGTATGGTGGTAGTACGACATAAGATAGACATTGATATCATCGTTAGCGCATCGTTGTATAGCGGTACAAACATAGAGTGTTGTTCGGTAAGGACCTCTCGGCTTGCAAGAGTTTTCTACGCGTAGCGGTTGGATGCATGGGGGTACGTGTGGGTTAGGGCTAATTCTCCCAAGAATCACCTTAGGTGGTTCCAACCGAGTATAGTGACTAGAGGCTAGGAGAGTGAATGCCTAGGCACTGGCGAATGAGTCTGGGTGGTGCTCTTCACTATAATGTTCAATCATCAACTGGTCTTCGGATTGAGGGTCACAAGGTCTTATTTCTTCAATGACGAGGTTTTGCTATGTCGTGCACATGAAGCTGCAATACGCTTCATGGCACGCAAAGCTAAGGCAAAGTTTATGCCCTTTTCGGAAGTGATAGCTAGTATCAGACAACTATACACTAAACGGCATGAACTACATTGAATGCATATTTAAAAATGCGCTTGATCAGCTTCCGCTAGGCAGCTCCGCACGGGGTGGTGTGAAGAGCCAATGAAAATGATTCAACACATGAAAACATGTTGGTACGAAGCTTTTCACCGTTAAGCTAGCCAGTTTGGGCAACTTGACGCATCGCGGGTTTGCAAAGCATTCTATACCCGTGACAAAGTGATAGAAATGCTTGCGGCGGTAAGGAAGGACCGCCACACTACTAGCTTATTGAAAAAAGTAAGCTCGTTACAAATTGACATTAGAGCAGAAAGATTCATGAAAACCTTATTCTTCATTGTGTGCGACACTAAAGAGGACAACGATGATTTATCTTGGTTACATAATTTTGTGCAGCTGAAGTGTGGTCGGCCGAGCACGGAAGCAAGATGTTGGTAGGATGTTATGAGACATCTTATCGATAATAAGAAAAAGTGTACGGTTGCTGTTCAGTTGGCTAAGAGAATGTAGATAAGCCAAAGATTCTTACCAGTTGTGTGTTAGGCTCACAGGTGAAGCGTGATGTTTGCCTTGTGCATGCAGAGAATGTACGTTGGATTTGACTGGATGGATTTGCACATTTGGGTATGGAAGACTCAATTAAACTTCTAGATACTCTCCCAAGATTGTGGGTTAGCAGAGTGCCCACATTGAGCAGAATGCTCGTTGTTTTGGTCTCTTGAGTTGGCAAATCTTTAATGGATTGTGTGTGTAGAAAAAGTTGTTGTCCGTGACTCATTGGTTCCTGCGAAAACGTTTTGCTGACTCTGAGAGAGAGTACAACATGCTAACTTCAGAAGGAGAGTGCAGCATTGGGGCAAAATGCTCTTGTGAGGACAAGTGCCCAGAAAGACACTTTGAAGGACTGCATTGGGGTGATACGTAAGAAGGCGCCCCCCACTTGAAGACTAGTTTGAACTATTGAAAAACCGCAAGTTAGTGCTTAAGAGAGTTAATATCCCTGCAACACGCATTGGTGGTCATCTTTCTCTAAAAGAACCCTGAAGGGCTTAGATTTGCCCTTGTTGGGGTTGAAAGGCACCTCAGCCATGAGCATGAAGACGACAAGTTTATCGTGCAGGCGAAGATGACACGTTTGTATTTGAGACTGCATTGAGGTCTCGCATGCAAAGAATGCTCAATGTTGATAAAACAGAATACCACTGTCTAAGTGATCAAAGATGCGTTAATGGTATGAGACCTAACGTGTTAAAGGTTGCAATGATGGTGGATGTAAACCAGAACAAGTTAAGTAGGCTGAAGAAAAAAAGTAAACAAAAAATAAGTACAAGGAGAAACTGACATATCAGTGAAGACTGTGTTTTTACCTGCATCAGCATTGTCGAGGACGACAATGGTTTTGGGTGGGAGAGAATGTCTCGGGTCGATCTTTCAAAATGTGGCATATGCAGTGTGGAGCTCTACTGGGTGAAAAATGCATCAAGTGTAGGAATGCGCGGTATGCGTTCACTTGATCAATGGCGTGCAGTGGTAACATGACATGCGATAGGCATCAGTATCATCATTAGTGCATCATTGTATAGCAGCATAGACGTAGAACGTAATTCGGTTAAGCAGTGTCAATGGATCAGAGGATGTTGTCTTTGAAGATTTGGTTAAGAACCTCTCAGCTTGCAAGAGTTTCTCACACGTAGCGATTGGACACATGGGGCTGTGTGTAGGTTAGGGCTAATTCTTCCAAGAATCACCTTAGGTGGTTCCAACCGAGTATGGTGACTCAGAGTTAGGCGAGTGAATGACTAAGCACCGACGAATGAATCTGGGTGGTGCTTTTCACTATAGTGTTCAATCATCAACTGATCTTCGGACTGGAGGCCACACGATCTTGTTCCTTTAATGACGAGGTTTTGT
Source organism: Nuphar pumila (assembly GCF_984573655.1). NCBI lineage: Eukaryota > Viridiplantae > Streptophyta > Magnoliopsida > Nymphaeales > Nymphaeaceae > Nuphar > Nuphar pumila. The sequence goes on along the minus strand of NC_143264.1, from coordinate 929,859 downwards.
TATGTCATGCGCATGAAGCTGCAATACGCTTCATGGTACGCAAGACTAAGGCAAAGTTTATGTCTCTTTCGAAAGTGATAGCTGGTATGAGACAACTATGCACTAAGCGATATGAACTACATGAAATGCGCTTGATCAGCTTTTACTAGGCAGTTGCACACGCGATGGTGCGCAGGGCCAATGAAAATGATTCAGCACATGAAAACATGTTGGTACATGAATTCTGGCTGTTAGGCTTGCCAGCTTGGACAGCTTGACGCATCGCGGGTTTGCGAAGCATTCTATGCCCGTGAGAGAGCGATAGAAAAGCTTACGACGGTAAGGAAAGATCATCGCGCAGCACTGACTTATTAGACAAAGTAAGCCGTGACATTATCAGTCATTATGAAAAAAGAAAAAACCATGAATTACATGACACCTCGGCGTGCAACAGAATCACCTCTCAGCCTGTAACAGGATGTCCGAACTATAACAATCATTATGAATAAAGAAAAAACCATGAATTACACATCACCTCGGAGTGTAACGGAATGCTCATGTCCAAACCATAACGGTAGGTAACAAAAAAAGAAAGAAAGAAATAAAACAATGAATTTCATTGGTTTTCGGTTAGCATACAAATGTTGAGTACGTCGTATGCCTCTGCATCAACATATGTTGATGAAAAGGCGTCCACCCGTAAAAATAAACTGCAACTTTATGGTCGTCTTAGAGTTGGTCATTGCTCTAAAATTCCTTTGCAATTTTTGGAAGCTGGGGTGTCACCGAAAAAAGAGCCCCTTCTCCCAGAATCTATCTACCTTGAAGACCTGTTGCCTTGGGGAAGATTCTAGATTCTGGAGGCGTGGTGATGTCAATCGCCACCTCGATTAGTGATTGGAAGGTCTGGCTCAAAGATTTACAGGAGGTCGGAAGCCACAGCACACCAGTTTCGTCAATATTAACAGGTGCCTCCCCTCTCCAATTTTTGAATTCTCGCCCCACTCCTTGCGTATGCTCACTCATGTTGATATCTATGAAAAGAGGAAGTCTTTTGAGGTAGTCGGACAGACCCCATGGCTGGGACCCTGTTCGGGACCTTACCATTTTTGCTCTGTACATATTTTTACGACCAATGAAAAGGAGCCTAACCCCCAAAGAGAGAGAGAGAGAGATGTAAAACTTTCCTTTAATGTCTCAATTGACAAAGACCAAATGTACAGAGAGCTGTTCTTTGTGTGTCTACGTATATTTAAAAGTCAAAACGATTGGCATCTTCGAGAGTCCATATTCGCTCTGAAAAAAAAATCGCATATGAGCCGAAAATCTAATGGTATGTGAATGTCCAAATAACTACATTCTTTGGAGAGCTGTCAACGAGAAAAACAGTTCAATCTATATGATGCCATTTCAAGGGTGTCAGCGTATTCGTCTTTGTAAGTCCTCTCCTAACAAAATGCCCTTTTCTGCCACAAACAAGTCACCCGTTAGCCTTCAAAAATGGGTATGAGCGCATAACCACACTCTGTACGCTTTATGGACATGCGTTGGGACGTGGTATGCATGCTAACAAGAATGATTTTTTTGTTTTTACCAACGGGCGCTCCGCTTGTCTGGCAGGAGCAGTTAGTGCACGTCACCTTGTGTTGGGACGTTGCAAGGTCGAATCCCAATGGTATATGGTTATATAACTGGTAGGGGCCTGCCTAACCCCAGCTTTCTTTGTTGAAAAAAGAGTGATTTTTTTGAATCATCAATGCACACGACCAGACTTGCTTACTTGTGTCTTAAAATCGTGGATGGTCTCAATGGACTCGGATAGCTCTAATTGCTTCAGTACCGTTGCCTGTAATGCCTGCATGTTTTCGAAACAATAAGATCAGATTCAAGAATACTCCGAATGCGATAGATATATATGTATGAAGACCAGAGCCCATATTCAGAATCAGATGATGCGCATGCAAACCGGACTAGTAGGATCTGTGTAAATAAAGAATGATTTTCAGGTCCTTCCGTAAAGGAAATGCAGATAGTGCCACAATTACGTTTTTTCCTTTTCTTCCTCCTTTCAAGCAACTACAGCAGCTTCGATCCTTTAAATTGCGTTTTTGAATTAAGAATGCTCTACTATTTTTGCTGAAGGAAGAAAAAAGTTGCTAAATTTTCTATCAATAATGAAGAGCCCGTTAGGCTAAACCTAAAATACATAATTCTTATTTCAGTAATTTTTGAAATCTGGCCCATTAATTTCCAAGACGTTCCACTACCATGAAAATAATATGATGAATGGACTTACCTTCTTTGTCTTCTCCAGGTCACATTCCATGGATTTGATCCGATCAAGTGAATCCAGGAGCAGATTCTCCTTGTCTTGGGGAATCAACGATGGCCTTGCGCTTAGTTCACTGACCATCATCTCCAGTCTCTGGAGACGCTCTAAACATGGGCGAGCACGTTCTTCCATGATGTCATGATGTTCACACAGAGACTCATGTTCAAGTGCGTTTGAGAATTGGATGGTTTCTTGCTGTTTCTGCCCACTAAAAATGGCACGGAATAGTGCACACACTTCAATAAGGACTTTGATAATCACTCTCACCATACACAAGAAATAATTCTCTGATCTATTATTCACAGCACTGACATCTTTAGTACCTGAAAACCAACAAATACCTACACGTAAGCCTCGACATAACCCCAAACACTCATGACCACGAACATCAAAAGCAAGAACTTGTAAAGCCGCCAATATGGAACTGAAAGCTCAAACCAATAGATACAAAGATATATCCATGCATACGTGCTCAAGACAAATGGTAGAATACTTTCCAGGCATATAGAATGTATTCCCATGATATATGCCCATAAATATAGAACAAAACATGGAGAAAAAATAATTTCAACTTGGTAGAATACTTTCCAGGAAATAGGGAAAAAGAATGAATTACCGAACACCAACAAAAACCAAAGTCACCCACAAAATAGAGAACGAGAGAAAAGTCGCATAAGACAATGCCTAGGTGACCATAATTTGGTATGAATCATGATAAAAATGGCACAGTCAGCATGTCCATCATTTCGAGAAGAATAACACTCTGAAGTGCGATCCTATAAAATCTCAAAAACCAGACAGCCTAACTACAGTTTATCTAGTGGGAATCTTATGCCTGAAAAAATAGTCAAGGCCTGCATATTATTATACCATCAGTACGAGGGGAATCTTTGTCTTTACTACTCGATGGCTTTCTTGCAAAATTTACTCTTTGCCCACAGTCTACAGACTTGTCCACTACAGCAAAATGGTCATCACAACTGTGATAGGCAGCTGAGTCAGTTGTTCGGACCTGCAATAACAGAGAAAAGAAAAGAGCCTCTGTAACAACAACAACTTGCAGGAGCAGCTGCTAACCAATTACTACTACAAGTAGGAAAAGGAAAAACATATTTTCAAGGAATAGCTTCATATTCTTGACAAAGATTTAGACCATTGAACAGTGATCACATTCTGCAGATGGTATAACATCTTCCCAGAATTTTGAATGACAAGAAAGAAACGCATAAAGAGCCTAGGCTGATTCTTGTGGCATGAGTGATCATCAAAGAGAAAATTTCAGGAAAAAACAGTTTTTTTTAATGAAATTTGTATCGCATGATAAAATCATGCTCAACAAATGGAGTATACCATGCAAAGATCATCAACAAAAAACCCAGGTTATGAATCTCCTGTATGCAGATGGCAGCAAGAAATCTTCAGGAATTCCTGTTAACATAACTCTAGCAAACCAAATAAGTTAAAAAAAAACTCACTTCTTCATGAACTGGATCCAGTGGAATGAATGAACCACGCAAACCAATTGGAGAACCAATATCTTCAACATCTGATCCAGACTCAGCTGTAGAAGTATCACTACTTCTTCCCTGTTTCTCATTGAAATAAAAAGCACATAAACCAAGGTGCAAAAGAACTTGCCAAAGATTCAAATGTTTGAAATTTTACCTTTAAATATGGTGGCCTAGAATTTGGTTTTGTTTTCTGCCATGCATCTGAAACTCTACTGACTTGTTTGACTTTGGCTTCCCCACTATGTACAAGCTAAACAAGCAAAAGAAGTGAACTTTGAAATTTTCAGCAACAAGCTTTCAATAATCCTTAGTCTATATTTCACAGTATATTTCACAGGAAGAAATAGTTGAAGCCAATGTAAGATCCACAAACAACACCTTCATAATTTCAGGATCATTCCATGGCCCTTTGCCAGATTTAAGACAACCTCCTTCAGTAGAACATGTGCAAGATCCACCAAAGAACTCTGGAAGCTGGCTGGAGATAGTAAAAAGAAAGGAAATTAGCATTTCAACCATCCATCTTCCACACTCAACAAGAAGAAAACAGATAGAAATGAACATACCATGAGTCAATGTTTTCAAGTAGTTTAGTATGGTATTTTGGACCCAATACCTGCAATTAACAAGTGTAATTAGAACTTGGCAGCTCAGACACAATGTCAAAATGGTTTAAGAGCCATATGTCATCGATACATTTATCTTTGCAGCAGTCATTGGGTCCAGAAAACCCTTAACAGTGTTCCAAAGCAGCTTGAAACCAGGTCCTGCATTTATGATGAACATTTGATGCAAAGTCTGCACAAAAGAATAAATATAAGAATGTCACAGAGCTTTTGTGATGTGACGACCTCAACAATTCCAGGTGATGGGATAAATACCTCTGGATAATAATCACTATCAATTTGTTGAATGTGTGTCAACAGATCTCTTGCATTCTTACTAAAATTCTTCCAACCCTGTTCATCTCTTATAAGATCAGTATAAAAGATGACAGAAATGACAAATTCAATCAATTGATTTGTTTTCATAAAACTTACCTAGAGGAAAAATAAACAACAATGAACATCGGCAAATATTAAAATAAACTATACTAATAAAATGCCTCGGCCACAAGACAATGAAAGAAAATCATCAAATAACTTTTAAACAATTTTTCCCGAAAAGTTATGCAAGAAGCATCCTGTAAACATTGCAAAGGGAGAGAAAAAAGAAGCATCAGATCAGAAAAGGAGAGCACATTCCAAGACCATGGCACTAGCAGTGACTAGCACTTGCAATATTAACACTCTAGATATGCAATTGGACCCATAGCTAGAAATACGTGGAACAAAAAAAAAATAAATGCTTCATGATTTACAAGGTTTTGCATTAAAAAAGACAGCTGAATAAAATGACGTAAATGAATTATAAAAGATCAGCAAACAATATAGACCAGTCTAATTTGGACTAATTTTATAAAATGGGGTAAAAAAATGGACATATATACAAGACTTTTCCTTGAAAAACAAGTCAGTGTATAGAAACCATGGGATTCAAATTCAAGAATCAGTGGGATCCAATCCCGAGATCCAATAAATTTGGATCCACAATTGGGTCTTTGTGAAGAAAAAAAACTTATAAATGTACCTTTTCTGTTCTAAAGGTTTCTCTCAAAAGAACAGCAAAACACCATTTTTTTCATTTTCAAAGTTTTATTAAAAGGACGTGTTTTAAACAGAGTTTTGCTCCCTATGGTTGGACTCACAAGTCATTATAAATTCAGAACACTGGAGAAGTAGATTTTTCAGAGTGATAAGCTGAAGTAATGACATCAAAGGTTCAATAGGTACATGCATGCTGGTCCTCATGTCATAACCGTTGGACAACACATACAAAGTAAGCTATATGATCATTTGGTAGAAGTGCCATATAAGAACTAGTATTACTCTATAGTAAGTAAAATTTCCCTCTTTTCATCAAGATGGACTGCACATATCCGAGGCTAAAAATCTGGAATTGATCACTTCCACAAAAAAACTAATATTTTCGCTTGCTGCTCAGTACATCAGGCTAAAACTTCATCATAGAGATGAACATCCAGATGCAAAATGCAACTGGGGGAAAATTTTTTAGGATAACTTGGTGGTTTGTTTGGTGAGAGAGGAGTGAGAGATACTTCCAGAACAAGGCATCCTCCATAGAAGGCCTTCTTGCCTGGATTGGCCATCCTTTTCCATAGCTTTTTGCTAGCTCGATGGTAGGCTCAGAACAAAACCTGGCCAAATTCTTCCTAATCACGGTAGGTGCCTAAACAAGGATCGTTCTGCTTTCCTGTAATTGTTGATGCTATTTTTGTTGCTTTGGGATGACTTCTTGTGACAATCATATTCCTCTTGTGCCAAGTCAGAGACACACAAAATAAGGCCTCCTCCATTGACAATCATATTCCTCTTGTGCCAAGTCTGGATGACACTAGGTAGTTGCCTATCCATTTCCATAGATGTTTGCTAGCTCATAAGTAGGCTCAGAGCAAAACCTGGCCAAATTCATCCTTATCCTGGTAAGGGGTTAAACAAGGATTCTTCTGACTTCCTTTGTAACTGTTGTTGCAAGTTTTGTTGCTTTGAGATTTACTGTGGCTTGCTTTCAGAACAAAATGAAGGAAAGATCAAATATGCTTGAAGGAATGTTTTTCTTTTAAAATTAGCACTTATTTTTATTTAATTTATAATGCAAAAATTTGCCATCACCTGTAGGGAAGTTTCTAACTGTGTAAACATTGATCTAGAGCTAAAGCATTCATGCACCATGGATATTGCAAGAGAAACTTGGCACCAGGACTATCTAAAACAAAAGCAATACTTTTCATGTAGCACAATCAAGACACATGAGGACACTGAAATCAACTTAGCAACATACCACACCATGTACATCCAATATTGTAGTTGTCGAACCAATATGTCTTTTAGCTGCAATAGAACATGCTGGAAACTTCTCATTCAAAGCTTTTTCAAACTCTTGCACATGATACTTTATGTAGCGATCCAGGGTAGTGATGTGCATAAGCCTATTTGGTTCTACTTTTCCCAGCTTTTCGATGTAAACTGGTCTGCCTTCTTTATCAACACCATGATAACCCTGTGGGTAATACTTGAGGACTTCTTCTAGCTCTTCAAAATTGAAGTTCTACATACAGTTCAACCCACTATTATGTAAGAAAAAATTGAAATAATATCAGCAACAAAATCATTTACATTATTGATTATTCCCTTAAAAAGGAAAAGGCATCACATTTGTCCCAAAAGTGCATCTACTGCATAAAAGGAACTGTGTGTAGGGCAGCACATAAAAGCAACCAAAACAGAGAATCTCAGTAGAAACAACATCCAAGGACTTTGCATTCCAATAGACCAATGCTCAATTTTTACCCTATGCCAGTGAGATGACATGTATGATCAAACGTAAGATAGATGCTAAAAATGAAATTAGTAGAATTTATGGCTTCAAGTTATGTTTGACAATTACAACAGAACTAGCCAGTTAGGATCAGTTCTGAGTACATGCAAGCTCTGCATGAAGGAAAAACTAATGACGCCGAAGAAATTCAGAGACAGAATCATACATATGTTCTTTTCAGCAAAAGGATAGACAATCCTAAGTAATTTGACGGGAATTTATCTGGTACAGTATATCAATTCTAATCACCATAAACAGTTTCTAAAAGATTTCCTTACTGTTACGTTGATTGTGTACTCAAAATTCAACTTTTAGAACCTATATGGAGAACTGTAACTCCAGAAAGACAATATATTACAGCGAACAAAATGCTCTTTGAAAGATTGTCATTGCAAAATAATCATGTGTCATTGAATAATAGAAAGAATATTTGTGTCATTAAGTCATGCATTTATATGGAAGGCCAGAAAATTTAAAGATATGCTTCAAACATGACTTGAGATTGATATCAAGAGGCACTAGTTTACTACACAATGAGTAGCATGTTTTGTAGTATTCTTGCATCACTTGTCTTCATCTCAAGACAACTGCAATACACAATATATTGTGTAGTATTCTTGCATCTCTTGCCTTCATCTCAAGACAACTGCAATACACAATATATTATGTAGTATTCCTGCATCTCCTGCCTTCATCTCAAGACAACTGCGATACACAATCTAATTACTAGGATGAGTTTGTCAAAAATCAGTTTGTTCTTTCCATAGAAATGACGAAATACAAACAATACATGATCTAGGTTTATACGTGTATGATGCATAAGCACGTATAGAGTTATAGATAAACAAATCAATGCAAATACAGATATCCCCAACAGCAAACATGACCATGTGCAGATCTTACACACTGCAAAGGAAATTTAACCCTTAAAAAACATCACTACTGAAAATTAGAGGTCCTTGAATTATTTCCTAAATGAAAGATGTTTTTTCCTTTAAATGTGCATAGATGAGTAGAAAATTTTCCATACTATGGGTGGAAAATATCTAAAAATAAAATTATGCAATTCCTAGAGAAGCTCCTACTTAATGACAATTCAATTCTTTCTAGGGAATGATGCTGAAAAATCTTCACTTGGTTTGAGGAAACAGAACAATGCAGTATCTAGAATCGGGTTGGATCACACCTCAAATGACAAAAATTGCCGAGTGACAAGTTCAAAACAGCAACTAAACAATTGTCAATACCTTGTGAGAAATTCAACTTTTATTTTATTCATCATGTTCTTATTGGCAAAATAAATAAATCAAAAATTAAAACGTGACTAAAAGAAAAGAAACTAAAAATTAAATGAACATAACAAAATGATTTTCTTCCCAAGATTTGCAAAATAAAATGCAGAAAACATGATAAAATCGTGATATTTTTATTTAAATAAAATTATTCAATATTTTGTATGTTTAAAATGGGAGGCAGAATATCGCGATCTTCTTGAAAATATTGTAATTTTGTAGGAATACTATGAAACAAAATGAATATTTCACGTTTTTTTTTTATTTTAATGGATGTTTATTGTAACTATAATCCAATTTAGCTGAACATCTTCCAAATTTACCTGTCAAGTAGTATGGAACTAATTAACCATCCTAACTGGCGTCACGTATATAAAATTAGAGTGCGTTATGTGTAATAAGTTTGACAAAATAATTGTTTGGTAGCCAAAATATAATCCAGCCTTGGTGAGATAATAACAAAAGCCTTGCTTAAAAAAAAACAAAATCACGGTTCCTCACCTCAATGATAGTGTCAGTTCCAAAATCTTTTCTCCACTGGAGCATATCCGCCCACAGTTGCATTGCTTTTTCGGTGTCAAATTTCCTGGCTTTTAGAAATCTGTGCATATTTCAAGATACAGTGGACAATAAAAGGTTAATGCCATGCCATCTTTAGAAATAAAGAAAAACAAACAAAAAGGTACTGGGAATATCAAATCGTGAATCAGAAAATGCAAGCCACTATCTGAAGGAAATGACAGTTCGAGAGAGAACAGTGATGTATTATCAGAGTGGTTCAACATTGAAGCTGATCTCAAGCTTACAATGCCCAAAAATGTTTCTCTCGCTACGATATGAACCACACAAATAAAATCCACAGCTCCAAACACTCTAAGAATGTGATACCCTAATTGCTTGTACACGTATCTAGTACTTAATAAAAAAGCGTTGGTCTGGAATAATTTTTGTCTTTAATTAAAAGTGGAAAAGGTTTTTCGGTTAAAAAAATGTAACCGAGGATCCCAGCAATTCCCCATTAAATAGAAGCAACTAACCTGAGCAAGGTGTGGTAATCATCATGCCCAGGAGGCAGCAGATCGGTGGCAAGAAGTGCTTGACGGAATGCGTAAACAGCCTTCTCCTCCTCTGCGTCTCGAACATCCTCGATTGAGATTGATGGCACCCCCCCAACTTTCCTTTTTCCCCTTTTCTTTAAGGAATGCGTAAGCTTGTTAGAGGCATTTATGGCCTTCTTCTTTAGTGCCCCGATTTTCGTTCTCCTCCTCTCATCTTCAGAAATATCAACATCAGATCGTCTTTCCCTTCTATCGTCTTGAGGGAATCCATCCAGGCCTAAAGATGATAAGACAGATTAAGACTCGTTGGAAAAATACTTTCTTCATTAAATGCCGAAAAAGAAAAACAGAAATGCATCCTTTGTGGCTCCAAGCCAAGCGGGGCCAATTCCGAGCATTAGAAGTCAACTAAAACTGCAATTAATGTGATAATTGTCAGACGGATGGTAGATCTGTTTAGGCCTGTTCGCAAGCACCCCCACCCCTGCAGTTTCCAAATGGCTTATCTTTTTATATTGCTGATTATTTCTACACTACTTCAATCTTCCTCCGGACATAAGAACAGTGCATTAACCATTTCTCTATGCCAGATCCATAACAGACAGCTCGAGAGAATATAATAAGATAGACAACCATTAATAATCTCGACTGCGCTTGCAAATTGACCACATAATAGTTCCATCCGTACTTCAAAAGAAGGTGGCGCCATCAAATCGGTCATTAATTAGAAGTGCCAAAACATTTCCAGCATAAATCCCTAACGGACTCCGATTTCACGTTGCTTTATTTCTTCCTCCGTTGCATCGCGTCTTCTAACGCACACGCTACACGATGCTCTTTGAGTGCGGATCAGGTCAGGGGTACGTACTCCCTCAGGGATCCCTTGGGTACCGTTTATCCATGGCAATGAACGGCATCAAGCAACCATGGCTGGATAGCTTATATCGCTGATGGTACCCACAAAATTTTAAGAGCCATTGATGCTTGCAAAGAAGGGGATCTATGAACAGCATCAAAGGGACCCCTTAACCTAATCTGCACACTTTTTCTTTGCGGTGAACCGATCGTTTTTGTTTCCTGAAGTGACATCTACAAATTTTTGCTACTCGAATAAAAACCATTAACAACCATAACACATACAGAATCAGAATAAGAAATAAACTTTTATTTTGACTTCCCCTATACTCAACTCCGTTAAACATAAAATATCAAGAAGAATCTGTTTCTAGTCGGTTCTCCTATTTTTATTGCTTCATATAACATATTATAACGCAGCTTTATACAGACAAATAAGCATTTAGAACTTCAGATCTGTACCCGAAAAAACCGTAAAACGTACAATACCAATTTCTTTTTGTTTATTAAAAAAAGAAATGATGACTTATTTCGTGACCATAACGACGCAAAGGAATTTTTAAATGAATGCTAAATATATATCTTATCTTCCCACCGATTTAATTTACTATACGTAAAGACCAAAACTGATGTATTCTGAAAATAAGTAAGCAAAATATTTAGCTACCGTCAACCAAATGAGAGGAAAGGGAGAAGAATGAAAACCACTTCAAAGGCTTGTGAGAAAACGATTATTCAGGCAAACAACAAAATTAGGGATGAGAAAAAACAAGGTAAGCAAAGAATCAAATGAAAACATAAGTGAGAATAAAAGATAACTAATATCACAACTTACTCGACATAGTTCCTTCCGATTCAACAGGAATCCCTCTCTACTCTCCTGGAAAAGCCGGGCTAGAACATGCGCCAAGCTCGCCAAGAAGCACGCTATTGCAACTTCTCTTCCCTATAAAGATGAAATGAAATATTATATACGAACAGAACAGCATGTACATTTTCTTTCCCCAAAAAACAGAGTAACTATCACGTCGAAACGGTGTTTCAAAGAATCTTAAGCAGAAATTTTGAACAAAATCTTGAGAGAAAAGAGTTCAAGAACGAAAATGACCTACTGACAGAGAGTTCTCGCTGTAAGCAATCGAATTCCGGAAAAGAAACCTGCAGAATCACTCAAAATCAACATCTGCATCGGGTACAATCGTAAAAGCAAAGAAATCCACCAGTTTTCGCCATGATCTGCAAAGACTACGAAAAAAATCAATACATTCTCCACACGCGAAGATTCAGGTCCGCCCGGAACTCGTTGAACCATCATTAAATCCTTGAACTTCGAATAATAGGGCCAAAATCCCTCAAAAATCGAGCAAACATCGTGATTTTCAACACATCCAAAGGCGTTTTTCAGATCTAACGACGAAAACCGCGAAAAAAAGAAAACGAAGATCCATTCCAACAACCAACAGCACCCACAAACAATCCAGAAACAGCCGGAAACTCGAGCTTTCCGGCCCAAAACTACCAAATCCACCGATCAAACCGCCAAAAATCCTACTAGCATTACGAGAAACATCGAATAGGCCGCATCAGAAAGTGAAAAACGAGCTCACCTCGCACGAAATCTCGACCGAAGAGCTCGTCGATCGAAGGGAAACGGCACTCCGATCGGATCCGTTCCCCTCTCTCGCTCTCTCTCTAAGAAATGCAATGCAAATCGAATGTTCGGAGGGTTTCCTTATGCGCTCTCGCTGCTTCAAATATGTACGCGCACCGTCGATCCCCACAAGCGCTTTTAATTTCCGTAACATTTTTGTTTTTTTACGATTTTCCCAATTTATTAAAATTTACCTATTTGTTTTTGTTTTTTCAAGTTACTCGTGTCAATAAATCTGGGGGGCTACGAGAAATCGGCAAAGAGCCGATCTTTTGCTTTTCTACCGATTTACCGCCGTGGGCGTCCTCCCGCGGTAATTCGGGTAACGAGAAACCGGTACGCGGGGAATTACTGTGTCAGGGCAGGCTTTACGCTTTTATGCTGTGGTGCGTGAGATCTTTTGATTAAATGCGAATTCACGGGACCCGAGGGATCCATCCCTCTTAGGTCTTCATCTCCATCGAGTTTAGATGGGGATCATTGTCCCTTGAGGTATGGTTGATGGCTCATTGCGATTAACGAAGTTGGGTAATGACAAACGAGTTTAGAATGGGTGAAAAATCAACGGATCGGGTCAAGAGTTCCCAGCCCCATGAACCGAAGTTTCGGGTTTGATTTATTAATTTATTTTCCAATATTAAAAAAAAAAACAAAGAGAGAAAGAAAATGTGGCCCACTTAGGGTATGTAGTGTAGGACACTGCCCCCTTCCTGGTGTCGGTGGCGCAGAATTCGGCCAAGTGACGGGACATTGAAGGATGCGGAAGTCCCCACCGGTACTACAAGCACGAGGGCTGTTGCTCACTGCAGCCCCCCCTCTACAATCCGCCTATGTGGGCCCCACCCCCGATGCCGTGACACTAGCGAGATGGGAATAAAAAACGTTGGGCCCTCCTCTTGTGGGGCCCTTCCCTTGGTACTTGACAGAATCACTTATGTAAATTTGAGGTCCAATTTACGATAACAAGACTAAGTTATGCTTACCCATACCAAACAAAGATTAAAAAACAAGAAAATAATAAAAATTATCAATTAAAATTACAGAAAATTCAATATATATATATATATATATATATATATATATATATATATATATATATAAGGATTCAATCATCCACCTCCTTATTATCAATTGCTATAATTACTACTTATAGGGTTAACGCTAATTCTAAATTGAATCTGAGATAAATCGATTACATAAAAATAAAAATCCAAATCTAAATAACAAAAACCTGAATCAAATTCTTGAACCCGAATATCATGCGGACCCCTTCTAGATAAGAAGCCCAAACGCTACTTCTCCTGTGCAAGTGGTGGAAGAAACTACCTTCTCGTTTCATTTTGAGGACAGCAAAACTGGAAATAATTTGAGTCACACAAGCAAACGCAAGGGACAAACGGACAAAGTTAATGGTCCGAGAAGACGACGCAGCGACGATGTAACGTAACGGGGAACATCCGCGAGGGCCGCTCAGCGATCCGGATCGCATGCGATCCTGATCGGTCGTCATCCAAAAGATTTGGATTTCACGAACTTGGGCTCAAACCAAACGGCGTACGTAGGTCTGGCAAAAGGCCGTATATGGTCAACGGAGTTCTGCCCTCGATCCACTACAATTCCTTGTCATTTATGAAGCGGCCATTTAAAGCCAACCATGAGGTGGGAATTGACAACTCCATGGGGCTCGCTTCCCCAAAAGGAAACATTCCACCAGAGGTTATTCTCGTCATTCTGAAAAAGTCAGCGGTTCGTTGCACCCCGCTGCCAAATAATCGCCGATTTAAACGGCAAACCAGAACGAAGCATACTCCAAAGTCCAAAGTTTTTTTTTATAATACGAGAAATTTACAAAAACCCCGCTTAACCTATCGGTTATTTACGAAAAGCGGTTCATTTGGCTTTTCATTACGTTTAAGAATTAAGGTCCGGTTTTTCTTAATTAATTTCATATGCCCATGTAAGAGGTATACTTTCTTTTAGATTTTTTCCGAAAAAGCTGGGGTTAGGCAGACCCCTACCAGTTATACAACTATACCATTGAGATTTGAGATTCGAACTTGCAACTTATCAATACAAGGTGACTTGCACTAACTGCTCTGGCCAGACAAGCGAAGCCCCGGTTGGTTTATTTTGGATTCTTTATTGATAACCATGTAATTGAGTTTAGATTGGCTATTTTGTTTGATTGAAATACGCAATTAGGGATGTCATGGTTCATATTTCGATGGGATATCCAACTAAATCATAATCCATCAAGTCTCTTTTGGTTTAAAAAAACCATTATTACTTTGCTTTCGACCATGTATCAAGTTATACTTTTGGATTTAAATCTATACTTGACTAAAACCCATGAGTTTCAACTAACTAAAAATATGATTAGGTGTAAATAAGGAGCCAATTTGATTAGCTACATCAGTTAATTAGATCAAGATATGGCTAGCAGCTTTTGTCCATGCTAATTCAAAATTCATGATGAATTTGAGTTGTCCACGTATGAGAAACTCATAGAATCTGTTGAACCTGCATGCCGTGCTTACAATATCTGTTCTTGCAGCATAAAACTCTGTGAGCTTACTTATTCTCCTTATCTCCAGTGAATCATCAGGCTTGCACCCTAAAAACGTGTTCAACTAAATGATTTTAACTTTTAAGTTCATACATGTTGTTAAGGATAATTAAAAAAGATAAACAGGCGGTTCATTGTAATAACAGTAATGCGGAACTCTTTTGTAAATACTTGACAAATAGCGCTGCTTTTCGTGATATATTCCGAATAAAACGTGGCACGTCAGAGAGAGATAGTGGGTCAGGTCCCTCTCGTCGGGGGATGCGACGGTGAGGCCATTTCGACGGCAGATAAAACAGTGAAACGCGCGAGATCTGGACCGTTCAGAGATGGCGGTGGACGGTTGTGGTTGTTCCACAAGTCTGCTGCCCGTGATCGTTTTGATGCTTACACAAACCCCCGTTTTGCGGAAACGTGTCAAGTGACTTTTTTTTTACGCCCAGCGTTTTGGACTGCGCGTCACCCGTTACCGTTGGGATTCTTTTCTTCACCTTTTGCCAACTGTAATGGAAATGACCGAAATGCCACGGATTTCTCTGGTTTTGGACCGAAATTGCGGCCTTGATCACCCTGACTTGGTTCAAGCCGGTCGTTCCCTAAAAGGGTGTTTGATCGCCCGTCGCGGGGGACGCCGTTGTCAGGATTTCTAATATAAGTACACCCCGAGGGAAAAAGAAAAGACGCCTTTTTTCTTCTGATTAGAGTTATTTTACAAAGACTTAACATTCATTGGAAAAAAGGACAGAACTCAGCAGAGCCAAAAGGGTTTACAATGAAATGAAAAATGAAAACTCATGAAACTATTTTATAGAAGTTCATTGATATCTTCTTTTTATAAAATCAAACTCGGCCTTACTTAAAGTTGTCAAAGAGTATGATTAATCACTGGATTTGAAATCATTGCTTATATTCTCGGTATAGGACACAGCGGACACATGAAACACCATCCGCCACATCCAAAAAACAACTTAAATACCGTTCCACTCATGTTACATATATGAGGGGAACAAAGTTAAAAAAAAAAATGAGACCCACCTCTATGGGAGCTCTCTCTCTCTCCAGCACATCGTTCAGATGGGAACGATGTTCCGGCCAAGCCTAGGGGCTGGCGCAAGTGAGGGCGGCAATGAGGCTTTGTTCCTCTCTCTTAGTGTCTCTCTCCCTTTCTTCTTCTTCTTATATTTTATTTTGATGTTGATATTGGGGGGTGGGGGTATTATCTTCAGGTTGATATTGCGTGCTTATTTGATGATTAGAGCTTTTTTTATTTTTTTTTAATTAAAATTTTTCTTTGATTTTCATTGATTATGTTTTTTTTCATTGATTAGGGGTTTAGATATTTAATTTATGATTTATTTTTCTTGTAGTTTAGGTTATTTTTATTTATTTACGATTTATTTTCTTGCATTTTAGGGTTTTGTGATTTATTTATAAAAAATATGAATATGAATATGAATATGAATTCTTATTTTTATTTTTTTGGTTTTTGGTTTGTATATAAATATATTGCATTTTGGTTTGTTTTATGAATATGAATTCTTGCATTTGGGTTTTTGGTATAACATATGAATATGATTTATTTTCTTGCATTTTTGGTTTTTGTTTTTTATATAAAATGAATATGAATATGCATTTTAAGTTTTTTGGTTGGTATATAAAAAATATGAATTTTTATTTTTTTCTTAAATTACTCATTTCTCAAAAAATATAATTTAAAATTAAGGATTTTTATAGTTATTTTGTTTAGGTTTTTCTTTGATTTGATTAGAGTTTTTATTTTTATTTTCTATGATTAGGGTTTTGAATCACATTTTTTTAATTGATACATTTTTTTTAAATTTTTTAATATTTGGATCCAATCCGAGATCCATATAAGAAGAAAAAATCCATGATTTTAGACATACATACCTTAGTAATTGGATCCATATCTGGGCCAAAAACCCAAAACATACTTGTTAAAACATGTAAATGGTAGGTGGATTGGGTCATACGATCCATTACAAATTAATTAATCCGACCCATTAACCATTATTGTTCAAGTTGTCCGCACATCGTCTTGGAACACAACATCCAGTACGGTCTAAACAAATGTTGGATTCGGAATAGAAGTTATGGAACGTTCTATTTTTTTTGTTTTTATATTCCATAATTTAATGGATAACCTATCAAACATACCCTAAAGGCGCTTAGCTCCTAGTCTCATGTGGTTGACCATTGTAGGGATGCAAATAGGTCAGGCTTGGTTTGAATCTAAGTATTACTTAATCCGATCTACTTACTTAAGGATGCCAATCAATTAGATTTTATCTGATATCAGACTGAATTTGATTACATTTGGTTGCATTTAGTAAGCCAAAACCATTTAGAATTATAATCCAGTTATAGTTTTGATTCGTTGCTACCGAACTGACAAATATCCGAATTTGATGGATATTCAAACCAGTTTACATGTAAAAAAAATAGATTTGGTACGAGCTTTTTACGATCCAAATCCAAATCTAAATTTGAATCCATTTATCCCACACATGCTTACTCGGATATGGTAATGGCTACATTTGATCTGAATCTAAATTCGAATCCGTTTAGCCCACATTTGATTAGTCGGAGATGGTATAAGTTACATCAGATCTGAATAAAGATTTGAATCTGTTTAGCCCAAATCTGATTAGTGAGATATGGTGTTGGCTACATCCTATAACCCACATACATGCTGCTTGTTCTTGATACCCTCAATTGTTATGACATGAGTAGGTCCCTACGTGTATTATTCAGTCCATTGCAATTTTCTGAGGACAAAATATGAGCTACACTCATAGGTTCTGAGCTGTCTAGTTGATATTCATAAGAGTGCTGATCAAATCTGAACCTATCGATGTGTGAACATATGGTTAAAATAGTAAGAATCGACCTTCAATCATATTGTTTATATAAAAAAATGTTTTTTTGAGTAATGAGAAAGTGATACATTGTAGGTCATTGATTTTTCAGTCCTCAAAAAATGAATGTATACAAAAAAAAAATCCAAAAAGCTGAGGTTTTTTACTAAATCAAACATATAAATAACATTTGGAAGATCAAATAATTTAATTGAAGTTTTTTTTTTTAAAAAATAAATAAAATAAAGATTTACCCTCGTGGATTTGGAATCAATCAGTGTAACCAATGTTGTCAGTGTCGGTATCGGACCTGAATAGTTTGGCCACCGATTCAGTCGATACCGATACTCAAGTGAATCGTTCTATATCGCCAATAAATAATAATAAAAATATTACATGTCACTCATAATGCGACACATGTTAAAACCATTAGAATAATATTAAGATATATATATTAAAAAACAACTGACTTGGAGGCCGATAACCATCGCTTTTTATCATGGGGGGACTGCCCTATGATTGAAACAACGAACTATGGAGAAAGATAGCAGTAGCAGTAGAATCTCCAGTGGTTCAGCATACCACCACGGTGTGCCCAACAGAGGGGTTGTGAAGGTGTTGAGTTGAAGACTCCGGATCAAACCCCGTTGGTGCATGGGTGCAGGGTGTGGGACGTTAGGCAGGTGATAGTGAGTCTTCACCTGTTTTTTTTTGCGCTTCTGTGAGGTACCTCATCATAAAAAAAAAACATATGAAAATACAGAGATCAATAACATAACATTCCACCACGACAAGATCTTAACCGTCTACCCTGAAAATTCCACGGCCCAGATCTCGCGGGTCCCACCTCACAATCTTACACGCCCTTTTTACTCTTTTTTGAATTAAACAGTAAATGAAAGTGTGGTGTTCTTGAATTAACAATAAATGAAGGGTGGTGACGCGTCACGTAACGTGGACATCTCGTGCTGCCACCTCTGACGCCACGCAACTCGCTTCGATCTCTGCCTCGTCCTTTTCTCTATCACGCTCTCCCCTTTGTCTCCATCTA